>NW_019384735.1:204994-240483 GCF_000671375.1 Centruroides sculpturatus | reverse complement strand
CTATTCATTTATTTGAAATTAATTCTAATGCTTGATAGTTTAAAATCTATTAAATAGTATGCACTTATTTTTCTTTGAATATATTAACTTATTGAATACCAGATATGGTACATTGATTACTTTACAAATCTCAATAATATAAATACTTGGTTTCATACCTTTACACCATTCAAATTTTTATTTTTAATAAAGTAATAATTTGAATTAATTTCTTTTCAAGAAAAATATTTACTGTGATGACAGACTATACAATAGCTAGATGAGCTACAGATTTTTGCTGTTTTCTACGAATTTGGTCTTAAAAATCAAAAATTTTTTCAAACATTTGTTTAAATTTCAACTTCCATTTCAGATAATTTAATAAAAATTTGTTTATGTCAAATAAATATAATTAAATAAAATTTATTTATGTCAAAATGTAATATTAAAATTTTTTTTTCATTTTTGACTTTTTGTCTTATGAGAGACTTTATCCCATGCCCATCATGGGTTCAGCCAAGCCCACAATCAGGGTATTCAGAAGTGAGGGATGAGGCTCAACATATCTAGGACAGACTGGCCTTTAAAAATTTCTGCAATTTCCCATCTGTATTTGATCCAAAATTTCCAGAGCAATTGTCTTTAACTGCTTCATCCATATAGCCATCTTATTAAAATTTTTAAATCCAAAATTGTCAGATTTTGGCATGGATATATCAGCAGAGCCAATATAGGTACAGTACATGAAGCACATACATTCATAATTTAAAGACAAAATTTTTATTTACAAATAGAAAATGAAATAAAAATTATGTTTATTATTTTATCTTAGGTTGTTGCAAAATTTCTTTTTATTTTCATAAAGTTGTTTCTTTGTTATCAACAAATATATCCAAATATTACCTCATGAGTTTCTGGCTACATATTATTATCTGTATTAAATGCTTATTTAGATAGCTAACTGTTTAAATTTACAAAAAAGGAACATTTTCATCCTTTATTATGACAGCTTCATCTTCTTGACAAATATCAGCCACTGTTCAAACTAAATTTGAACTTTCCAGCCATTTTTGAGGATTGAACAATATTTAAAAACTACACATTTTTGTTCTAAATTTGTAAAAGCAAACCCCTATGCATGCACAGTATTAACCTCATTTCTCTGCCACTAAAAGTATTAACTTTTCATTCTTTTTTATATCATATTGACTCCTTCATTTTTCTGTCCTGCAAACATTTAATTACATCCTCCCAATTTCATGTTTGGAGTACTCCCTTCCATCTTGTGTCCAGTTCTATCAACTCCTGTATATTAATGATGTTAAGATGCTTTTTTAATATGTAAATGAAACATGGCTCCAGAAACCTCATGTTCTTAAAAAGCACCTTAATATCATTAATGTGTAGTTTTTAAATATTGTTTGATGCTCAAAATGACTGGAAAGTTCAAATTTAGTTTGAACAGTGACTGATATTTGTCAGAAAGCTGATGCTGTATAATAAAGGATGAAAATATTCCTTTGCGGTAAATTTAAATAATTGGCTACCTGAAAGAAGCATTTAATATGGATAAATATATCCATTATGTAAAATTTTGATGAAGTACCAAGAAGTATACATTTGGTTTTCAGTGCCATATGATTAGGATGTCATTTATGAACTGTACCTCTTGTATAATCTTATCTACTTTTCAAATGTTGAGATAATCATACTCTCTAGCTTTCATACCACTAATTCTGCTAGTAATTAGAGGAACCCAGAAGGTAAGGGTAGATATGGAATTGTCTGCGGCAGTTATTCTGTCAGCATGGAATATGTAGGTTACACTTCAAGAACACTTGGCAAAAGAATTAAAGAACTATACTATGGTATTATCAGCATTTTCATTGGAGGAATGCAATGTAGCACAATGAGAGGAAACAAAAATCATTAAGCAAGTCCATGACAAAAAAAAGCCAAATAGGCTGAGTTACTCAAAATATACAAAGCAGCAAAAAATTAAATGTATCAACATAAAGCATGCAATAAGCATTTTCAACACAAGGAAATTCATGGTAGAAAATAACAACAACAATTCAAATTAATTTGAAACAAGTCACCAATAAATGGCCTTAAAAAATAGAACATATCAAATTTGATATTGAATATATCCCAAGGAGAAGATTAAGGAAAAAAATTGAATATATCCTGATCAAACATCGCTAAACCCGATATATAACATAACTAAACACCAACAATATGCTGAAAATCTATCGGGCTAGTATTAGGCTAATTACTAAATGAATTACGTAACCAATTTGGCTCTAGAGGTAGGCGTTAGGCGCCATCTCTTATTAATATTAATAATTATAAATTAATTAATTAATTTAAATAATTTAGAACCGCTGGGAGAAAAAATCGGCCCGGAGCGGGACTCGAACCCACAACTCCTGCTTACCGTGCAGATGCGTTGCCAGTTACGCTATCCGGACCTCCGATCCGATCTCCTCTTCCAGCGTATAACTATGTAACCATCGACGGTTATTACAATGCCGGCTGGGGACACATTCAGTGCCCACGTCCTACTCCTATAAGGCACTCAACCGGCCATCGCAAGCCCCGGCAAGGCGTAATATATATAAACATCGCTAAACCCGATGTAATATAGCTAATCACCAAACATATGCCGTAAATCCATCGGGCTAGTTTTAAGGCTAATTACTAAATAAATTACGTAATTAATTTGGCACTAGAGGTAAGCGTTAGGCGCCATCTCTTATTAATATTAATAATTATAAATAAATTAATTAATTTAAATAATTTAGAACCGCTGGGAGAAAAAATCGGCCCGGAGCGGGACTCGAACCCACAACTCCTGCTTACTGTGCAGATGCATTGCCAGTTACGCTATCCGGACCTCCAGTCCGATCTCCTCTTCCAGCGTATATAATCTAACTATATAACCATCGACGGTTATTACAACGCCGGCTGGGGACACATTCAGTGTCCAGGCACTCATTTAGTAATTAGCCTAATACTAGCCCGATAGATTTTTGGCATATCGTTGGTGTTTAGTTATATCCTGATCTTTTTCAAATTAGAGAAACCTGAGAAAAACAGTTATAAAGAAACCTGAAAACACGTAAATTGATTTTACATTGCATATTTAGTCTGACAGATATAGTAATAAAAATAACATACACTTTCACTCCAATTTATAAAATTTGAAATTAGTCAAATTTAATATGTTATTTTAAAAATCTTATATTTTATAATGTTCTAATTTTCCATATAAAATTTGATGCCAAAAAAATACTTTCAAAATTTATTTGATTACAAAATTTTCAGACTGATTTTAAAATGTTTAATTGGTAATGAAATTCTAAACATTATAAGAAGTCAATCATAATTCATGAAAATACTACATAGAATACTTATAATACTGATTTCAGTTTAAGTTATTAAAATTCTAAAATTAAAAATAACCATTTTAACTTAATTTATAAAGATATTGAATACATTTATTAGTCAAGAATTAAATTAAAATTTTACAAACCACATAATGGCTTGCAACAATGAGTTTTTTCTTAACTGAGGAGTGCGAAACAAATCAAAAAATGATGCATTTGATTCTGACATATGTTGTTTTTGACATGCATTTTCCAGATTTTCTTCCTAAAATATATATTTGTATATTAATTAGTTATAATAAATAATTTAATAATATCTCATTAAACAAAATATTCTAAAATAAATATAATAAAATTCCATTAAAACATGAATAACTCAAAATTTAATAGCAGTAATTTATATTTCAAATTAATTCTTAAAAATTTTTAAAATATGCAGGTCAGATCACACATGCATTAGAATCCACATTTGTGATTACAATATCAGTAATGTTGCCAGAATTGGCACATCCATAGATCTCCAGGACATGGTGCACATTAGCACCATGTCCTGGAGATCTAAGTAACATGACATCATCTTAGTACGCAGCCATTCAACTGTTAACTGAATGTTATAGTTTACAGAAGTTAAATGCATATAATAAAAATAGTAAAACATTTTGCATCATTTTCTGTACCTTTTTATTGAAATTTCAGTTTAAAGAATTGTTGTTCATCTTTATTTTCAAATGTTGTTTTGATGTTTATTTAATTAAAGCTGTATGATATGAAAGAGTTGACTATTTTTAATTAAAACGATTTTTTTATTTAAATGTGAATTTTCATTATGTTCATTTATCTGCAGCTTAATACATCTAGTTGTAACATGGATATCCAAAATTGTCATCATCTCAGAAACCACGTGTTTTCAAAAATATTCAGTAAAACTACATTTGTCATAAAGTACAAAAATCATCAATCATACCTTTAAATGGCATACAAATTTTACTTTTTGTAACATTTTCAGTCATTTTTAACCTGAAGAAGGGCATTTAAAATGACAGAAAACATTAGAAAAAGTAAAATTTGCACTGCATTTAAAAGATATGAGTGGTAGTTTTTGTAGTTTTCAGAAATTTTGAGTAATAGCCATATATGTAAACATTAAATATATCTATTGAGGTAAATATTTATTAACAACTTATAAAGTGATTTATACTAAACGGATTCAGTAAGGTTACTTGTGGTTAGAGAGAATGTAAAAAAAGTTGTTGGATCTTTTTGTTACTATGATATCTATATACATAATAAAAAAATTTCTCCTCCTTTTCCAGTTGTTTTGGTAAATTTTAATACAAAATATGATTTTTCAATGATATAAACAATTATTGAAGAAAATTTCCTGAATTGGTAATCTTCAAAAATTTGGCTAACATCTTTGAAAGTCTGAACAATTCATTTAAAATATGATGTAAAGATTTTGCAAATGACATTAAATGAAAACAGATAATGATTATAAGAAAACTACCAATGATAATAATTACGTGCATTCAACTTTTGATGCAATATAGTTTTCCAGGAATTTTATGCACTTTACAAAAAATTTCTAAAAATTGGTTTTTAAAATGAGTTGAAATATATCAAGTAATAAAAATATAATGTATGCTATAAAAAATCCCCGCTATAAATTTGACTACTGGCTTCTAATGTTGCTATCTTTCATGTCACAGACTGGAGGTGGCCATGGCACATCCCAAAACATACAAGTAAAATATGCTTATACAACTTGTCTTATTGTATTATAATTATTATTATCTTCAAGTAAATAGGCATTTTTAAGCCATCTTCTTTCACTATCAGCTTAAAGATTGTGTTACAAGCCACATGTTAATCACTATCATTATCACACTTAACTAATTCTTTAATGCTAAATGTTCATTGTTTTAGTCATCATTTGCTCACAGTACAGTAGTTTAAATTGGTGGCATTTATTACCTCAATTATGTACTGGAAAATTATCATTAATTAATATTAAATCTTAATTAGTAAAACTGAGTTATCCAATTTTTAATTGTTTTAACAGGTCTTTATAATGTCAGAGTCAATAAAATCAGAATTGCCACTAATTGTAGTCTTATTTACTTTCTCCACTTAATGTTATCAGTTAGTTATCATCATCAGTATAGATCAGGCTATTTCCAAAATGATTACATTAAGTAGAATCAATTACTACTATATACAAAATTTTCTTCTAAACTTATAAAAATTTAATGTTTTCATCATCATGATGCACTCAATGGTAATTTTCAAAACTTTGATTTTGAAACATAACATAGATTTTGTTTCTATTGAAAATTGTTCCAACTCATTCTTAAAACACTATCACTTTACTACAAATGCAAGAAGTTGATTATATAGTCTAACAAATAAAGAAAGAATAAAATCATAAATACAATAGAAATCAACACCTGTTAAAAATAAAAACAAAATATCAGTATATCAAGAAAAGAAAATAGTAAAGACTAAAAAAACTAAAAAAATTTAAACAGATTTTTATCAAAGTAATACTAATTATATTATCTAATTGTACTATAAACAAGTACACAAAAATTTAAATTTCCTTTCCGACTTGGAGGATTATTGATCTCTTAACTCTAAAACATTTAATAAAAAATGAAGTAGAATCAAAAATTAAAGTAAACTTTCCCCCAAATGCATTTTGCCAGCTACACTGGCCTCTTCAGTTGGGTTAACTTATGGATATTTGTCGTAACTGAAAAATTAACTTATATTATGTACTTTAATTAACCCTACTGAGGAGGCCAGTGTAGCTGGTGAAATGCATTCGGGAGAAGTTTACAGTAATAATAAAGTGTTTCTCTTTGCTGGAAAACTGGTTTGTTTTTTTGACTGTTAACTTTTGATTCTACTTCATTTTTCATTAAATGTTTTAGAGTTAAGAGGTCAACAATCCTAAAAAATTCAGAAGTCACAGTCTCCACAAGTCAGAAAGGAAAGGAAATTTAAATTTTTGTGTACTTGTTTATAGTACAATTAGATAATGATTAGTAATAAATTCTGACTTCATTGTTTTTTAGAATTTTATTTTTTAATTATATTATGTATTGTACATCTACATAAATACATACTCTACACAAGAACACATAGTAAAATAACTTCTTAAAGATAAGAAATATTTATACATTATTATAGATAATTTCTAATGTAACTTTCTTTTTAATTCTCTTAGCTAAAAGATGGAAGAGAACCTTCTTATCTAGATAATGTACAGATTTGGTAAGCCTTCATAAGATTGGTTGGATAGTGAAGGACAGAATCTAAGATTTAAACTAAATCACCTTTAGAAAATTCTTGCCTAGTGTTGGAAAACCCATGGCAATTTCAAGGCACCTGTATCAAATGTTTAGAAGTATTAATTTTTTAAAACTTTGCATAATTTATAAAATCTATCAAATAGTTTTTTTATATGTGGTTTATAAGCAAGATCCTAAAACTGTTATAAAAATTTTTAATGACTATTAATTATAAACCTCAGATAGAAAAATTATATCAAATAAACAGCAACAGCTTTCCCATTAAATGAAATGCACAGAACTCCTGATTACCCATGCTAATTAGTGCATGGGTGTGCATAGAGAACTTGAAAACATGAATAATCCAAAATAGCCTTCTAAACTATATAAAAACTATTCAAAGGTTTTTAAATAAACTACAGTATATATACAGCTCAACTCCATTATATTATAATGCAAATGTGAGTCCCAAGTTTCATAAACTGAAATGTCAATAAACATAAAATGTAGATTTCTTCTATTTTCAAAAGTATCATGTAGAAGTTTAAATTTTATAATTTCTATGTATAATTCTTACATTTTTTTCCAAATTATTGCATTTTAATTTTAGGACTAGTGGAATAATTTTACAAATCTGCTGTTTATAGCATACAAGTGTAATTTTTTTCATATATATTCTATCAAAAAGCTGAATGTTGCTTATGATACTTTGTCATTACTGTATTAGAATTACTGTAAAATGACAGTAATTCTAATATTTTGACAATATACAATAACCCACAAAACAGATAATCCATGCATAGATAATTGTGAGTTTGGTGTATTTTGTTCTGTTATAATCACAATATCTTCTAATCTGATTACTGGTGTTAAGGAACACTCTCACTCAATGAACCTTTATCTCTGGTAATGCTTAAATTTTGGGAACAAATGTTTTTGGCCTCACCCGAGGTCTGCTTCAGGTTAAATGAAAAATGGAATTCCAAACTTTGAAGTTGTTCCAAGGAAAGTCATTCTAAGTTTGGAATCTCATTTTCACTTAACTTGAAGCAGACCTTGGATGAGGCTGAAAATGTTTGTTTCCAAAATTTAAGCATTTCTGGAGATAAAGGTTTGTTGAGTGGGGGTGTTCTGTTATAATCATAATTTTCTTTTCACTTACACAGGATTTATTGTTTATTTTTCTGATATACAGTTTAACCTGTCTATCTCAAACATGTTTATCTCAAAAACCTATTTATCTTGAAATTTATTTTTTTCCCCTCTGCATTTTCAGCCTAAATTCAATATACTTTCCATGTTTATCTTAAATAATTTTTTCACAAAACCTCTATATCTCAAATTAGGGACTGAAGTATCAATTACAGTTTAAAGCTCAATGACTACATTTTGATAGCATAAATTATAGTTGAAAAACATCTCTTGCATTAGACTACAGAGTTGCAATTAACACTCATTTCCCTGACTACAAATTTGATTTGGTTTATTTGTTTATGGCAACACAGCACAGGTGATCTGCCAAGAAGGATGGCTTCTAGGAAGACTTTCTATGGGAAACTGACCCCTATTGAGATGTTACAAATGTGAAGAAAATCCAGAAAATTCCACATGGTAAGCCCATTGGCAAAGCATGAACCATGACCAACTACTAGTGTTCAATGGTTATATTCACTTGGCCACTGGTGGGCTAAGGCTACAAATTTGGCTTGCATCTTATTGACTGAAGAAAGTCAGGCATTAGAAACTATTGACAAGCTATAGCTGTTAAGGTATGTCAAAAATGTTTTATTAATACCTAATACAGGTATGTACTGTACTTCCTATTGTATTAATAAAATACTGTACCTCCAATCAAACCTATTACTGTTTACTGTGTAGGAACCTCTATCTCAAAACGTTTCTTTCTTTCCTACAAGATTCAAGACAGCTAGTTAACTTTATATTAAAAAACTGAACCAAAGTAAACTTTTTAACATCTTTTATTTTTTTTAGTTACTCAAATTAAATATTTGAGATGTGATTTGGAGTTATTAAATTTTTAATTCAATTTTGACCCATCTTCAGAAAAAGATTCGCCATCACTGTTCTAGACAATCCAACATGGATTTGAACTTAAGTTCTTCAGACCCAGATCTTTATTGCTGTTACTATCCAGCAAAAGCCTAGCATAACTATTTTAATTGCAAATCCTTAAGAATTTATTTTTCAATTTCAATGAATCTTCACACAAGCACAAATATAGTAACACTTTTTTTAATGTTACAATCTATAGCATAATAATGTTCTATGGTAACAACATATATAACACAGGTATATGAAAAAAACACTAATCATAGAAAATTTCTAAAGACCACTTTATAAATTTTTACTATAAAAAGTGGTCTAAAATATACACTGCACAATTGTTAATTTCAATATACTTCCTAGTGATTATAACAATGCTATAGTTTTTAATTGGATGAGAATTTTAAAATTCTCATTCCTGCAGCTATTTTTGAGACACTAAATTTGGAAAGAAATAAGACAGTTTTTTATGCAAAAAATCAGAATGAGTAAAATTTATTTATTTATTTTATTTTATACACAATTAGGAATTCCCAGACGGTAGATGATATCCACCCCCAAATAACAAAAATCCCAACAGTGAAATATGGTTAAAACCAAAAAATAACAAATTTAAATATAACAGTTAAATAACTAAAGTTAAATAGAAACACTAACAAAAAGCTTGATAATTTTAAACAAAATATCAAAATATTTTTTATCATAAAAATTTTTTTGTAAAGATTTAATACATTTTTTTTATTCTTTAATTAATATATAAAATCAGTTGTTAATACAATACCAAATTAAACATGTCAAACTCATTGTATTAAAATAAATATATTTCTTATATCAATTTATAAATAATCATATTAAAAATTTTTCATAGTTTTGTTGTTTTGAAAGCAAATAGTTCTTTAAATAAATAACAAAATAAGTTATTTAGTAATTGATTAAAATTTCAAACAAATAATTCTAAAATGATTTTATGGTATATATGAAATATATAATTTACGTCATATATATGTTCATATTCTTCTGGGAATTCTTTTCCATTAATTTTTGCAACTTTTTTCAAAAGTTGAATGGCTTCTTTATAGCGACCCTGAGTTAACAGCCAACTTGCAGATTCTGGTAACCATCTAAAAAATAATTATGATGTATAATAAATTCTGCTGTGAATAAACTAGCAAATGTAATTTAAAAATGAATTTTAGAAAAATAAATATAAATACACAGTATATTTAAATAAACAAAATTTATATTTATAATTTGAAAGAACCTACTGTTTTGTGTCTAAATAGTGAGTATATGAAAAGTGTAACTTGCTGCCAATGCTGTATAAAATGACTAACAACGGAAAACCTATTCTGCAATGCCATACACTGCAAATGATGAACTTTGCTTTGTGATTGTATGTAGCCTTTCTGATCCTTGTGTGAATGTTAGATCCTTCTCAAATTCATTGCTACCATACCTACAACATCTCTGAGATATACCCATCTGATTCAGTCATGTTCAAAAAGTCTATCAAATCTATCATGACATTCTCGTCTATATTTATGCAATTGCATTTTTAAAAACTGACAAAGTTGTTTTCTTTTCAGAAAGCTTTGGTTTCTTTTCTATATACACTCTTAGTTGCTAAGATGTCACTTCATAACAAACTGGTGCAATATTCCCAATAACTTAATCATTTAAAAATATAGTTTTAATGCTCTCTTTTGATATTAAAGATTATTTCAATTTTCAAGACAACACCAAAACAAAAGATTTTTCATTTGCTTGAGGAAGAAGGTACTATTTTATTTAAAGTATTCACAAACAAACTTGTTTGTATTTTTGTGCTTATTTTATTCTCTTGAACATTAAACATGATCTTTAACTTCAGTGTTTTCAATTATATTTTTATTGGTTTCATTGATATTAAGTTTACACTAATCTTTAAATGTCAATGTCAACCTTTTTTGTTCCTCACATTTTCCCTTGAAATAGGTGAACAAACATGTTCACCTATTTCAATTGGTTTGGGAACAATTGATTGATCAATTGTTCCCAAAAGTATTCACAAACAATTTGTTTGTGAATACCATGGCTGTGGAGTCGGAGTCGTGGAGTTTTGATGTTTTAGCCGGAGTCAGAGTCGGATGGTAAGGAAAAGTCAGAGTCAGTAGATTTTTACGCGACTCCACAGCCCTGGCAGGACTGTTGAGTCGGAGTTGTAGTCATGGAGTTTTGATGTTTTAGCCGGAGTCGGATGATAAGGAAAAGTCGGAGTCGGTAGATTTTTACGCGACTCCACAGCCCTGGTGAATACTTTTGTACTTTAAATAAAATAGTACCTTCTTCCTCAAGCAAATGAAAAATCTTTTGTTTTGGTGTTGTCTTGAAAATTGAAATAATCTTTAATATCAAAAGAGAGCATTAAAACTATATTTTTACAATCACAAATCGATCAAGGAGCAAATCTTATAAAAAAAACCTGTGTTCCAAAGACACAAGAAGCTTTTCAGTCACTGACATATAATTCTGTTATATGTATTTGCTCTTCACTTTACTCAACACTTGGATTTTCTGTGCTATCACTTTTTTCTGAACACTGACTAGTGGCTATTTCTTGTCCTATGTGATTGTGACTTTCCTCAACCCTCAGACTATCTTCCTCACCACCTTTGGATCACCAAACTGGATCTAACCTTTTATCAGCAGGACCATTGTCAAGGGAATAATAAACAAAATAACTTGTAACAAATTCTACTGGTGAACTGTAATAATGGTATTGTGGCAACAAAACAGATAGTATACATCTCTCTTGCTCAAATAAATGGCATTTGGAAAAAAAAGTCATTCCTTTCTCTTAAAATATACCTCCTGCATTACTGGCCTTTCTGACCACATCATCCAGATCCAGTTGCAAATTTCAATCCCAACTCTTCATGTCTTGATAGCAGATATGATGCAGAATCACATTGTGGCCATCAGCCATATTGTAGTTTGTATATAGTTCACAATTCCTTATTTTATTTCTAGTCTACTTTCTTTCTATTATCTTTGAGAACTTTCCATATCGACTGTTACTACTTGACGGGGGAGGCTTACTCCTTCTTAGAACCAAGGGCGAAACAAAGGAGTAAGGTATTAGTGCTTCTCTGAATTTGGGGAAATAAACAAAAGAAAATATAGCCATAGAATATATATAAAAACATCCAGACATACTGTAAAATATATGACTTACTTCAAACCAAAACAGTGCTTATTTCGATATAACTTTGTTCACTAATGTTTTCGAACTTATAGTTCTTCAGGTGAACCAATGGACAAATCGATATTATTTGAACAGATCTTTTTCAAACGAATTCTAAAATAAAATATTCTAAGGAAACCTGTGCAATCATAGTCTTATTTTGTGCATGCTCTGTTGATAGAGACATAGTTTTTGGTTTCTCATGTATCATAAATAAGAGTTTGCCAGGCTATCAATAAGTATAGTTCATCCTTATTGTTGATACATTTATCTTCCCTTGCTGTTTTATATATATATATGTAGATATCAAGAGCAAATGGTGTGGTTGCTGTGTCTTGTATATTAACTTTGCCTCATCTAATAATGCTTGTATGTCAGGGTCAGTGGCATACTGTGCTTAATGCCGTTGTATGTCTCTTATGTAAGATGTCGGCTTTATGCTCCTTGAGCCTCACTTCCAATGATCTTTTTGTGGATCCCACATATATTAAATCTTTATCCCACCTATGATCTTTTATAGGGATCATGTATACTCCTGCTAATTTGTCGTGTTGCGGAGTATCTTTTCCATTACTTAGCATTCTAAAAAGGGTAGGACATCTAAAAATTAAGGCGGCCTGTTTTCTCTTGGCGATTTCATTATATAGTTTCTCTAAGTACAGATTATAAGTAATCAGGATTCTCTCTTTCTGCATGTTACTTTCTTGCCTTTGCACTTCTGTTTGTTGTGTTCTTTGCGGATGAAGCGTTTTTTTGACCCTCAGAGCTACCATTTATTATATCTGCGTCATTCGGCAATGTTATTAATGGTGTTGATCTCTGTTGCAAATGCCTGCGCTGTTGATGAGTGGGTGTATGCCCTTTTAACCAAGCTATTAAATGCCGCTACCTTATAATGCCTTGGGTCACAGGAGTGTGCAGGGATGTACAATTGATCAGCCTGCGGTTTTCTATATACCTCTGTGATGATGGTTGCTCCATTAACTATGATGTTCACGTCGAGGAAATGAACATGAGTATAGCTCTCCTGTTCAAGGCCCAGAGTTAGGCCGTAAGAATTGTTATTAAATGCGGCTATGACTTCATGTATATCAGGTTTACATTTCCAAAGTATGAGTATGCCATCCACGTATCTCTTGTATGTAATAATATTGCAGAGTTGTCAGGCAGTACTTTCTGTTTGAGGAGTTTAATTACCAGTTCACATAAATCTCCTGCTACAGGGCTCCCCATAGGTACACCTCTTCTTTGTTGATATACATTGCCTTTGAATTGAAAGAAAGAAATTTATTGTGCTATAATTAGCACAAGAAATGTGCCAACTCTAATATTTCTTGATGGTGGTAACTGTCTTCTATTATATTTAGTAACAAATCTCTTAAGGCTGGCGGGAAGGAGTATCGAAGGGTATAGGGATTTAAAATCAAGCATTTGGAGGAGTACCAGTTCAATATATCCAACAGTGTCGAACTCATAACTCTCTTCAAGCTGATTGATACCCCCCCACAGTACCTCATTGTCCTTGATTTTAAATCCCTATACCCTTCGATACTCCTTCTGCCAGCCTTCTGTGCCTTAAGAGATTTGTTACTAAATATAATAGAAGACAGTTACCACCATCAAGAAATATTAGAGTTGGCACATTTCTTGTGCTAATTATAGCACAATAAATTTCTTTCTTTCAATTCAAAGGCAATGTATATCAACAAAGAAGAGGTGTACCTATGGGGAGCCCTGTAGCAGGAGATTTATGTGAACTGGTAATTAAACTCCTCAAACAGAAAGTACTGCCTGACAACTCTGCAATATTATTACATACAAGAGATACGTGGATGGCATACTCATACTTTGGAAATGTAAACCTGATATACATGAAGTCATAGCCGCATTTAATAACAATTCTTACGGCCTAACTCTGGGCCTTGAACAGGAGAGCTATACTCATGTTCATTTCCTCGACGTGAACATCATAGTTAATGGAGCAACCATCATCACAGAGGTATATAGAAAACCGCAGGCAGATCAATTGTACATCCCTGCACACTCCTGTGACCCAAGGCATTATAAGGTAGCGGCATTTAATAGCTTGGTTAAAAGGGCATACACCCACTCATCAACAGCGCAGGCATTTGCAACAGAGATCAACACCATTAATAACATTGCCGAATGACGCAGATATAATAAATGGTAGCTCTGAGGGTCAAAAAAATGCTTCATCCGCAAAGAACACAACAAACAGAAGTGCAAAGGCAAGAAAGTAACATGCAGAAAGAGAGAATCCTGATTACTTATAATCTGTACTTAGAGAAACTATATAATGAAATCGCCAAGAGAAAACAGGCCGCCTTAATTTTTAGATGTCCTACCCTTTTTAGAATGCTAAGTAATGGAAAAGATACTCCGCAACACGACAAATTAGCAGGAGTATACATGATCCCTATAAAAGATCATAGGTGGGATAAAGATTTAATATATGTGGGATCCACAAAAAGATCATTGGAAGTGAGGCTCAAGGAGCATAAAGCCGACATCTTACATAAGAGACATACAACGGCATTAAGCACAGTATGCCACTGACCCTGACATACAAGCATTATTAGATGAGGCAAAGTTAATATACAAGACACAGCAACCACACCATTTGCTCTTGATATCTACATATATATATATATAAAACAGCAAGGGAAGATAAATGTATCAACAATAAGGATGAACTATCCTTATTGATAGCCTGGCAAACTCTTATTTATGATACATGAGAAACCAAAAACTATGTCTCTATCAACAGAGCATGCACAAAATAAGATGATGATTGCACAGGTTTCCTTAGAATATTCTATTTTAGAATTCATTTGAAAAAGATCTGTTCAAATAATATAAATTTGTCTGTTCACCTGAAGAAGAACTATGAATTCAAAAACGTTAGTGAACGAAGTTATATTGAAATAAGCACTGTTTTGGTTTAGAGTTTGAAGTTAGAAAATATAGCCTGAGGTGAGAAGAAAGGAGAGAGGAGAACACTTTTTGGCTGGACGTCAAAAGAAATGGATTTACAGTGTAGTGAGCAAAGCTCGAAAGGAGAGAGGTGGGAAGAATATGGCAGATATGGGAAAGGACTGTCGAGGTTAAAGAGGAAGAAGCACAAGGGCTAAGGAAAACCTAAAGAATCGGATAACCTCGAGAATGATTTGCTGAATCAGTAAAGAAGAATAAAAAATGATGTCTGTGAAAGGGCACCTCCCTGAAGATATCAATCAATCAATGTGGACCCGGGTACTCTATATCTATCTCTTTATACTTTCTACACTTTCTTAAGTTTAATCATTTCCATGTTATATTAGTTTTAAATTAGACAAAAGATTAGTTTTTAAGTTGGTTATCAAGGTTTTGTGTTATGCTCGTGTATATTATATACTTGTACAAGAATAGGAGGCGACCTATTTCCCTGTGAGGATAATAGGGTAAAGAAACCTGTTAATTTGGGATCTTTGTAACAAAACAAGAAAAAAGAACCATGTTCAGAGAGTATTGAAGGAATATTCAATCATACATGTTTTTGTTCCTGGGTTCCTATTTGTAACGTTTATTTGTGGACTTACAAATCTCTCATGAACAAGCACATGATCCTCACACTATTATTTGTGCATAATGCATAATATGGTCTATTCATAATAACTACCAATTATTGCTTTGGATAATAAATATAAGACCGCATTGATTCTAAGATACACCCCTCCTTTGAACAATACATATAGGTAAAAACAAATACATTTTAGAAATGAGGAAATACAGTATATAAAAACATTTCAAGTAAAATTTAAAAAAGTTGCAGTTTATAGTTTCTTATAAATGCATGATATACATCACTTACATTCCTCCTAAAACTATGAGAAGCAAAGGAACTGATGTTGCAATACATAATTTTTTCCAATCACTTATTGCATAAGCAATCCATGGACAAATAGCTGAAAAAGTAATGTAACTTGATATCCAAAATATCACAGAAAGAGTTCTCTTTTCTAATCCAATATATTCTAAACCTAAAATGTAAAAATATTTTAATTAGAATATTTAATGTTAATTATTATAGAAACAACAAATTTATAATTATTANACACAAGAACACAAAGTAAAATAACTTCTTAAAGATAAGAAATATTTATACATTATTATAGATAATTTCTAATGTAACTTTCTTTTTAATTCTCTTAGCTAAAAGATGGAAGAGAACCTTCTTATCTAGATAATGTACAGATTTGGTAAGCCTTCATAAGATTGGTTGGATAGTGAAGGACAGAATCTAAGATTTAAACTAAATCACCTTTAGAAAATTCTTGCCTAGTGTTGGAAAACCCATGGCAATTTCAAGGCACCTGTATCAAATGTTTAGAAGTATTAATTTTTTAAAACTTTGCATAATTTATAAAATCTATCAAATAGTTTTTTTATATGTGGTTTATAAGCAAGATCCTAAAACTGTTATAAAAATTTTTAATGACTATTAATTATAAACCTCAGATAGAAAAATTATATCAAATAAACAGCAACAGCTTTCCCATTAAATGAAATGCACAGAACTCCTGATTACCCATGCTAATTAGTGCATGGGTGTGCATAGAGAACTTGAAAACATGAATAATCCAAAATAGCCTTCTAAACTATATAAAAACTATTCAAAGGTTTTTAAATAAACTACAGTATATATACAGCTCAACTCCATTATATTATAATGCAAATGTGAGTCCCAAGTTTCATAAACTGAAATGTCAATAAACATAAAATGTAATTTCTTCTATTTTCAAAAGTATCATGTAGAAGTTTAAATTTTATAATTTCTATGTATAATTCTTACATTTTTTTCCAAATTATTGCATTTTAATTTTAGGACTAGTGGAATAATTTTACAAATCTGCTGTTTATAGCATACAAGTGTAATTTTTTTCATATATATTCTATCAAAAAGCTGAATGTTGCTTATGATACTTTGTCATTACTGTATTAGAATTACTGTAAAATGACAGTAATTCTAATATTTTGACAATATACAATAACCCACAAAACAGATAATCCATGCATAGATAATTGTGAGTTTGGTGTATTTTGTTCTGTTATAATCACAATATCTTCTCATCTGATTACTGGTGTTAAGGAACACTCTCACTCAATGAACCTTTATCTCTGGTAATGCTTAAATTTTGGGAACAAATGTTTTTGGCCTCACCCGAGGTCTGCTTCAGGTTAAATGAAAAATGGAATTCCAAACTTTGAAGTTGTTCCAAGGAAAGTCATTCTAAGTTTGGAATCTCATTTTCACTTAACTTGAAGCAGACCTTGGATGAGGCTGAAAATGTTTGTTTCCAAAATTTAAGCATTTCTGGAGATAAAGGTTTGTTGAGTGGGGGTGTTCTGTTATAATCATAATTTTCTTTTCACTTACACAGGATTTATTGTTTATTTTTCTGATATACAGTTTAACCTGTCTATCTCAAACATGTTTATCTAAAAAACCTATTTATCTTGAAATTTATTTTTTTCCCCTCTGCATTTTCAGCCTAAATTCAATATACTTTCCATGTTTATCTTAAATAATTTTTTCACAAAACCTCTATATCTCAAATTAGGGACTGAAGTATCAATTATAGTTTAAAGCTCAATGACTACATTTTGATAGCATAAATTATAGTTGAAAAACATCTCTTGCATTAGAGTACAGAGTTGCAATTAACACTCATTTCCCTGACTACAAATTTGATTTGGTTTATTTGTTTATGGCAACACAGCACAGGTGATCTGCCAAGAAGGATGGCTTCTAGGAAGACTTTCTATGGGAAACTGACCCCTATTGAGATGTTACAAATGTGAAGAAAATCCAGAAAATTCCACATGGTAAGCCCATTGGCAAAGCATGAACCATGACCAACTACTAGTGTTCAATGGTTATATTCACTTGGCCACTGGTGGGCTAAGGCTACAAATTTGGCTTGCATCTTATTGACTGAAGAAAGTCAGGCATTAGAAACTATTGACAAGCTATAGCTGTTAAGGTATGTCAAAAATGTTTTATTAATACCTAATACAGGTATGTACTGTACTTCCTATTGTATTAATAAAATACTGTACCTCCAATCAAACCTATTACTGTTTACTGTGTAGGAACCTCTATCTCAAAACGTTTCTTTCTTTCCTACAAGATTCAAGACAGCTAGTTAACTTTATATTAAAAAACTGAACCAAAGTAAACTTTTTAACATCTTTTATTTTTTTTAGTTACTCAAATTAAATATTTGAGATGTGATTTGGAGTTATTAAATTTTTAATTCAATTTTGACCCATCTTCAGAAAAAGATTCGCCATCACTGTTCTAGACAATCCAACATGGATTTGAACTTAAGTTCTTCAGACCCAGATCTTTATTGCTGTTACTATCCAGCAAAAGCCTAGCATAACTATTTTAATTGCAAATCCTTAAGAATTTATTTTTCAATTTCAATGAATCTTCACACAAGCACAAATATAGTAACACTTTTTTTTAATGTTACAATCTATAGCATAATAATGTTCTATGGTAACAACATATATAACACAGGTATATGAAAAAAACACTAATCATAGAAAATTTCTAAAGACCACTTTATAAATTTTTACTATAAAAAGTGGTCTAAAATATACACTGCACAATTGTTAATTTCAATATACTTCCTAGTGATTATAACAATGCTATAGTTTTTAATTGGATGAGAATTTTAAAATTCTCATTCCTGCAGCTATTTTTGAGACACTAAATTTGGAAAGAAATAAGACAGTTTTTTATGCAAAAAATCAGAATGAGTAAAATTTATTTATTTATTTTATTTTATACACAATTAGGAATTCCCAGACGGTAGATGATATCCACCCCCAAATAACAAAAATCCCAACAGTGAAATATGGTTAAAACCAAAAAATAACAAATTTAAATATAACAGTTAAATAACTAAAGTTAAATAGAAACACTAACAAAAAGCTTGATAATTTTAAACAAAATATCAAAATATTTTTTATCATAAAAATTTTTTTGTAAAGATTTAATACATTTTTTTTATTCTTTAATTAATATATAAAATCAGTTGTTAATACAATACCAAATTAAACATGTCAAACTCATTGTATTAAAATAAATATATTTCTTATATCAATTTATAAATAATCATATTAAAAATTTTTCATAGTTTTGTTGTTTTGAAAGCAAATAGTTCTTTAAATAAATAACAAAATAAGTTATTTAGTAATTGATTAAAATTTCAAACACAAATAATTCTAAAATGATTTTATGGTATATATGAAATATATAATTTACGTCATATATATGTTCATATTCTTCTGGGAATTCTTTTCCATTAATTTTTGCAACTTTTTTCAAAAGTTGAATGGCTTCTTTATAGCGACCCTGAGTTAACAGCCAACTTGCAGATTCTGGTAACCATCTAAAAAATAATTATGATGTATAATAAATTCTGCTGTGAATAAACTAGCAAATGTAATTTAAAAATGAATTTTAGAAAAATAAATATAAATACACAGTATATTTAAATAAACAAAATTTATATTTATAATTTGAAAGAACCTACTGTTTTGTGTCTAAATAGTGAGTATATGAAAAGTGTAACTTGCTGCCAATGCTGTATAAAATGACTAACAACGGAAAACCTATTCTGCAATGCCATACACTGCAAATGATGAACTTTGCTTTGTGATTGTATGTAGCCTTTCTGATCCTTGTGTGAATGTTAGATCCTTCTCAAATTCATTGCTACCATACCTACAACATCTCTGAGATATACCCATCTGATTCAGTCATGTTCAAAAAGTCTATCAAATCTATCATGACATTCTCGTCTATATTTATGCAATTGCATTTTTAAAAACTGACAAAGTTGTTTTCTTTTCAGAAAGCTTTGGTTTCTTTTCTATATACACTCTTAGTTGCTAAGATGTCACTTCATAACAAACTGGTGCAATATTCCCAATAACTTAATCATTTAAAAATATAGTTTTAATGCTCTCTTTTGATATTAAAGATTATTTCAATTTTCAAGACAACACCAAAACAAAAGATTTTTCATTTGCTTGAGGAAGAAGGTACTATTTTATTTAAAGTATTCACAAACAAACTTGTTTGTATTTTTGTGCTTATTTTATTCTCTTGAACATTAAACATGATCTTTAACTTCAGTGTTTTCAATTATATTTTTATTGGTTTCATTGATATTAAGTTTACACTAATCTTTAAATGTCAATGTCAACCTTTTTTGTTCCTCACATTTTCCCTTGAAATAGGTGAACAAACATGTTCACCTATTTCAATTGGTTTGGGAACAATTGATTGATCAATTGTTCCCAAAAGTATTCACAAACAATTTGTTTGTGAATACCATGGCTGTGGAGTCGGAGTCGTGGAGTTTTGATGTTTTAGCCGGAGTCAGAGTCGGATGGTAAGGAAAAGTCAGAGTCAGTAGATTTTTACGCGACTCCACAGCCCTGGCAGGACTGTTGAGTCGGAGTTGTAGTCATGGAGTTTTGATGTTTTAGCCGGAGTCGGATGATAAGGAAAAGTCGGAGTCGGTAGATTTTTACGCGACTCCACAGCCCTGGTGAATACTTTTGTACTTTAAATAAAATAGTACCTTCTTCCTCAAGCAAATGAAAAATCTTTTGTTTTGGTGTTGTCTTGAAAATTGAAATAATCTTTAATATCAAAAGAGAGCATTAAAACTATATTTTTACAATCACAAATCGATCAAGGAGCAAATCTTATAAAAAAAACCTGTGTTCCAAAGACACAAGAAGCTTTTCAGTCACTGACATATAATTCTGTTATATGTATTTGCTCTTCACTTTACTCAACACTTGGATTTTCTGTGCTATCACTTTTTTCTGAACACTGACTAGTGGCTATTTCTTGTCCTATGTGATTGTGACTTTCCTCAACCCTCAGACTATCTTCCTCACCACCTTTGGATCACCAAACTGGATCTAACCTTTTATCAGCAGGACCATTGTCAAGGGAATAATAAACAAAATAACTTGTAACAAATTCTACTGGTGAACTGTAATAATGGTATTGTGGCAACAAAACAGATAGTATACATCTCTCTTGCTCAAATAAATGGCATTTGGAAAAAAAAGTCATTCCTTTCTCTTAAAATATACCTCCTGCATTACTGGCCTTTCTGACCACATCATCCAGATCCAGTTGCAAATTTCAATCCCAACTCTTCATGTCTTGATAGCAGATATGATGCAGAATCACATTGTGGCCATCAGCCATATTGTAGTTTGTATATAGTTCACAATTCCTTATTTTATTTCTAGTCTACTTTCTTTCTATTATCTTTGAGAACTTTCCATATCGACTGTTACTACTTGACGGGGGAGGCTTACTCCTTCTTAGAACCAAGGGCGAAACAAAGGAGTAAGGTATTAGTGCTTCTCTGAATTTGGGGAAATAAACAAAAGAAAATATAGCCATAGAATATATATAAAAACATCCAGACATACTGTAAAATATATGACTTACTTCAAACCAAAACAGTGCTTATTTCGATATAACTTTGTTCACTAATGTTTTCGAACTTATAGTTCTTCAGGTGAACCAATGGACAAATCGATATTATTTGAACAGATCTTTTTCAAACGAATTCTAAAATAAAATATTCTAAGGAAACCTGTGCAATCATAGTCTTATTTTGTGCATGCTCTGTTGATAGAGACATAGTTTTTGGTTTCTCATGTATCATAAATAAGAGTTTGCCAGGCTATCAATAAGTATAGTTCATCCTTATTGTTGATACATTTATCTTCCCTTGCTGTTTTATATATATATATGTAGATATCAAGAGCAAATGGTGTGGTTGCTGTGTCTTGTATATTAACTTTGCCTCATCTAATAATGCTTGTATGTCAGGGTCAGTGGCATACTGTGCTTAATGCCGTTGTATGTCTCTTATGTAAGATGTCGGCTTTATGCTCCTTGAGCCTCACTTCCAATGATCTTTTTGTGGATCCCACATATATTAAATCTTTATCCCACCTATGATCTTTTATAGGGATCATGTATACTCCTGCTAATTTGTCGTGTTGCGGAGTATCTTTTCCATTACTTAGCATTCTAAAAAGGGTAGGACATCTAAAAATTAAGGCGGCCTGTTTTCTCTTGGCGATTTCATTATATAGTTTCTCTAAGTACAGATTATAAGTAATCAGGATTCTCTCTTTCTGCATGTTACTTTCTTGCCTTTGCACTTCTGTTTGTTGTGTTCTTTGCGGATGAAGCGTTTTTTTGACCCTCAGAGCTACCATTTATTATATCTGCGTCATTCGGCAATGTTATTAATGGTGTTGATCTCTGTTGCAAATGCCTGCGCTGTTGATGAGTGGGTGTATGCCCTTTTAACCAAGCTATTAAATGCCGCTACCTTATAATGCCTTGGGTCACAGGAGTGTGCAGGGATGTACAATTGATCAGCCTGCGGTTTTCTATATACCTCTGTGATGATGGTTGCTCCATTAACTATGATGTTCACGTCGAGGAAATGAACATGAGTATAGCTCTCCTGTTCAAGGCCCAGAGTTAGGCCGTAAGAATTGTTATTAAATGCGGCTATGACTTCATGTATATCAGGTTTACATTTCCAAAGTATGAGTATGCCATCCACGTATCTCTTGTATGTAATAATATTGCAGAGTTGTCAGGCAGTACTTTCTGTTTGAGGAGTTTAATTACCAGTTCACATAAATCTCCTGCTACAGGGCTCCCCATAGGTACACCTCTTCTTTGTTGATATACATTGCCTTTGAATTGAAAGAAAGAAATTTATTGTGCTATAATTAGCACAAGAAATGTGCCAACTCTAATATTTCTTGATGGTGGTAACTGTCTTCTATTATATTTAGTAACAAATCTCTTAAGGCTGGCGGGAAGGAGTATCGAAGGGTATAGGGATTTAAAATCAAGCATTTGGAGGAGTACCAGTTCAATATATCCAACAGTGTCGAACTCATAACTCTCTTCAAGCTGATTGATACCCCCCCACAGTACCTCATTGTCCTTGATTTTAAATCCCTATACCCTTCGATACTCCTTCTGCCAGCCTTCTGTGCCTTAAGAGATTTGTTACTAAATATAATAGAAGACAGTTACCACCATCAAGAAATATTAGAGTTGGCACATTTCTTGTGCTAATTATAGCACAATAAATTTCTTTCTTTCAATTCAAAGGCAATGTATATCAACAAAGAAGAGGTGTACCTATGGGGAGCCCTGTAGCAGGAGATTTATGTGAACTGGTAATTAAACTCCTCAAACAGAAAGTACTGCCTGACAACTCTGCAATATTATTACATACAAGAGATACGTGGATGGCATACTCATACTTTGGAAATGTAAACCTGATATACATGAAGTCATAGCCGCATTTAATAACAATTCTTACGGCCTAACTCTGGGCCTTGAACAGGAGAGCTATACTCATGTTCATTTCCTCGACGTGAACATCATAGTTAATGGAGCAACCATCATCACAGAGGTATATAGAAAACCGCAGGCAGATCAATTGTACATCCCTGCACACTCCTGTGACCCAAGGCATTATAAGGTAGCGGCATTTAATAGCTTGGTTAAAAGGGCATACACCCACTCATCAACAGCGCAGGCATTTGCAACAGAGATCAACACCATTAATAACATTGCCGAATGACGCAGATATAATAAATGGTAGCTCTGAGGGTCAAAAAAATGCTTCATCCGCAAAGAACACAACAAACAGAAGTGCAAAGGCAAGAAAGTAACATGCAGAAAGAGAGAATCCTGATTACTTATAATCTGTACTTAGAGAAACTATATAATGAAATCGCCAAGAGAAAACAGGCCGCCTTAATTTTTAGATGTCCTACCCTTTTTAGAATGCTAAGTAATGGAAAAGATACTCCGCAACACGACAAATTAGCAGGAGTATACATGATCCCTATAAAAGATCATAGGTGGGATAAAGATTTAACATATGTGGGATCCACAAAAAGATCATTGGAAGTGAGGCTCAAGGAGCATAAAGCCGACATCTTACATAAGAGACATACAACGGCATTAAGCACAGTATGCCACTGACCCTGACATACAAGCATTATTAGATGAGGCAAAGTTAATATACAAGACACAGCAACCACACCATTTGCTCTTGATATCTACATATATATATATATAAAACAGCAAGGGAAGATAAATGTATCAACAATAAGGATGAACTATCCTTATTGATAGCCTGGCAAACTCTTATTTATGATACATGAGAAACCAAAAACTATGTCTCTATCAACAGAGCATGCACAAAATAAGATGATGATTGCACAGGTTTCCTTAGAATATTCTATTTTAGAATTCATTTGGAAAAGATCTGTTCAAATAATATAAATTTGTCTGTTCACCTGAAGAAGAACTATGAATTCAAAAACGTTAGTGAACGAAGTTATATTGAAATAAGCACTGTTTTGGTTTAGAGTTTGAAGTTAGAAAATATAGCCTGAGGTGAGAAGAAAGGAGAGAGGAGAACACTTTTTGGCTGGACGTCAAAAGAAATGGATTTACAGTGTAGTGAGCAAAGCTCGAAAGGAGAGAGGTGGGAAGAATATGGCAGATATGGGAAAGGACTGTCGAGGTTAAAGAGGAAGAAGCACAAGGGCTAAGGAAAACCCAAAGAATCGGATAACCTCGAGAATGATTTGCTGAATCAGTAAAGAAGAATAAAAAATGATGTCTGTGAAAGGGCACCTCCCTGAAGATATCAATCAATCAATGTGGACCCGGGTACTCTATATCTATCTCTTTATACTTTCTACACTTTCTTAAGTTTAATCATTTCCATGTTATATTAGTTTTAAATTAGACAAAAGATTAGTTTTTAAGTTGGTTATCAAGGTTTTGTGTTATGCTCGTGTATATTATATACTTGTACAAGAATAGGAGGCGACCTATTTCCCTGTGAGGATAATAGGGTAAAGAAACCTGTTAATTTGGGATCTTTGTAACAAAACAAGAAAAAAGAACCATGTTCAGAGAGTATTGAAGGAATATTCAATCATACATGTTTTTGTTCCTGGGTTCCTATTTGTAACGTTTATTTGTGGACTTACAAATCTCTCATGAACAAGCACATGATCCTCACACTATTATTTGTGCATAATGCATAATATGGTCTATTCATAATAACTACCAATTATTGCTTTGGATAATAAATATAAGACCGCATTGATTCTAAGATACACCCCTCCTTTGAACAATACATATAGGTAAAAACAAATACATTTTAGAAATGAGGAAATACAGTATATAAAAACATTTCAAGTAAAATTTAAAAAAGTTGCAGTTTATAGTTTCTTATAAATGCATGATATACATCACTTACATTCCTCCTAAAACTATGAGAAGCAAAGGAACTGATGTTGCAATACATAATTTTTTCCAATCACTTATTGCATAAGCAATCCATGGACAAATAGCTGAAAAAGTAATGTAACTTGATATCCAAAATATCACAGAAAGAGTTCTCTTTTCTAATCCAATATATTCTAAACCTAAAATGTAAAAATATTTTAATTAGAATATTTAATGTTAATTATTATAGAAACAACAAATTTATAATTATTATTAATATTTATATAAAATAATGATCTAAGATTTATATTATATATATATTTTTTAATGAATAGCAACTTCAGATACATTAATTAATTTTTTGGAAATCAAATTTAAAAAAAAAACAAAGTTCAAATAATTCTATTGCAATATTCTATTTATATAATTCCAAGCAGAAATGCATTGAAATTTATATATATATATATTAAGTAACTGATATATTTTCCATTAGCAATTAATATTGGCCAACATTCATTTATACTTACACACACACCAGATTATATCAAACACACATACATACATGGAATATATGTTTATGATACATTAAATTTTACAGATAATAATATGGAAATAATATAATTTAGATAATTTTTTACAAACTTAAAAGTTTTCTAATATTTATAAAATTCACCACTTAATCAATTTTATGACCTGGTTAAATTTTTGTATTATGAGTGAATGGGCCAGATCACCAATGAGGTCAATCAATCAGAATCATATCTGAACCAATTATTTGATAAAAAAATCATAATTCTCTTGAATAAATTCAACCTCAGATTTCATCTGCCAAGAAATTTTTTCTATTTAGAAATTTTTCAGGAATGAGGGAATGATAAAAATGCAGGTTTACTGTAGTTAATAAAGAATAAATAAAATTATTGTAATAAAATTTTTGCTAATTATTTAGGTTTGAAAAAATAAATAAATGTTCATTATTTTTAATTTATTTTTCACAATATTTTATTTAGTGTGGAAAAAAACCATGAATTAAATTTTTAATTATTTTTATTATTCAAAAAAATTTAATAAAAATTATCATATTTGTTATTTTGATATCTTTTGCCAAAATTTCAATTATATATAATGAATATGACATTAATATTAAAAAAGAAGTGACTGAATAAATAATATTAGTTTGCAAAACTTATAAAAAGGACTGAAATTAGAATAAACAATAAATTTAGATAATTTATCAGTTATTATACACACAACTTATTAAAAATCATTATTTTTCCATTTTATTGTGTTTTTATAAATGCATGGTAAATTTACTTACTAAGAACATATGGATCCTCTGATAATGGAATAATACTTGCACCAACTAAGAATCTTAAGATTACAAACATATAAAAATTTGTTGTAAATGCTGATATTAAGCCTGCACCAAATGCTAAGACATAACTACATATAATGGATGGTTTTCGTCCATATCTAAATAAAATATAAAGAAATTAGCTATAATGGCAACTGAAGTTAAAAAAAAATTAAATAGTCTATCATTATTTTTGACACAAATTTTTTAATTCATGTAAAGTACAATTGAAAATATAATTTAGATAAGTGAATAAATAATTTTAATTTTGAAACCATTTTTCACTTTTCAGTTCATGCAAGCTGAAATTTAAAGTTAAAATGAAAATATTTTAAACAGCAAATTAATCAAAAGAAACTTTGTTTAAATTATCATAAATGAAATAAACTATTGGGTTGTTTGGAAAGTTCGTAGCAATTTTTGATAGCCGACAGTTGAGACACTGATTGATGTGAAAATGATTAGAATTCTACAAACCAATGAATATTACGATAAATGACCATGAGACACATCCGTTACAAAAAAAAAACCCGTTAAGATTATTCAAATATCGTTTAATTTGTCTCATTGCAAAAATGGATACAAACAGCGTGCATTATCGATACTTGTTTCTTTCTTTTTATTGTAAAGGAAAAAATGCTGTACAAACAGCAAAAAAGATATGTGATGTTTATGGTGGGAGTGCTGTAGCAAAATCAACTGTTTGAAAGTGGTTTGCAAAATTTAAAGCGGGTAATTTCAGCCTTGAAGATGCTCCCGCTCAGGAAGACCTCCCATTATTGAAGAGGACCAGATCAAAGCATTATTGGATGAAAACCATCATTATACAACTCGGGAAACTTTTGAACAGTTGATTGTCCTACAGCACTCCCACCATAAACATCACTTTTTTTTTTTGATGTTTGTACAGCATTTTTTCCTTTACAATAAAAAGAAAGAAACAAGTGTCAATAATGCAAGTTGTTTGTATCCATTTTGCAATGGGTGTATTCAAAATCTCAGCATGCTGCCAGAAGTGATGTACTGCTGGCGTTTCGGAGAGAACACAAATGCTGACTGCTGGAATATCCAGAAAGGTAAACAAAAAAAAAATGATGAATGATATGGACTTGTACATTTTGCTAAATTTGTTTTTGAACTTATTTAATGAGACCAACGTAATGAAAAATGAATATTTCGAAAAGAGAAAGAGGGATGAGAATTTTTTAATATCTGTAGGAGTTATAGAAGAAGAAAAACCAGACAAGAAAAGAAAGAGGATTCGAATTGAAAATTATGTTTCAGACGTAGTATCTATGTACTCTGACAAAGAATTTAAAAGTCATTTTCGCCTATCGCGTACAACAGTAGAGGTAAGTAAGTACAATATATGTAGGGGAGAGTAGTACAATGAAACGTTATAAATTATAAGATGTGGGACAGTTTTAATTGAACATGTAAACAGTATTTTTTTGTTCAGAGAGGAACTTATAACGTATTTTTTTTCAGATATATTTAAGTGTATGGTTAGCATTAGANACAATTTGTTTGTGAATACCATGGCTGTGGAGTCGGAGTCGTGGAGTTTTGATGTTTTAGCCGGAGTCAGAGTCGGATGGTAAGGAAAAGTCAGAGTCAGTAGATTTTTACGCGACTCCACAGCCCTGGCAGGACTGTTGAGTCGGAGTTGTAGTCATGGAGTTTTGATGTTTTAGCCGGAGTCGGATGATAAGGAAAAGTCGGAGTCGGTAGATTTTTACGCGACTCCACAGCCCTGGTGAATACTTTTGTACTTTAAATAAAATAGTACCTTCTTCCTCAAGCAAATGAAAAATCTTTTGTTTTGGTGTTGTCTTGAAAATTGAAATAATCTTTAATATCAAAAGAGAGCATTCAAACTATATTTTTACAATCACAAATCGATCAAGGAGCAAATCTTATAAAAAAAACCTGTGTTCCAAAGACACAAGAAGCTTTTCAGTCACTGACATATAATTCTGTGATATGTATTTGCTCTTCACTTTACTCAACACTTGGATTTTCTGTGCTATCACTTTTTTCTGAACATTGACTAGTGGCTATTTCTTGTCCTATGTGATTGTGACTTTCCTCAACCCTCAGACTATCTTCCTCACCACCTTTGGATCACCAAACTGGATCTAACCTTTTATCAGCAGGACCATTGTCAAGGGAATAATAAACAAAATAACTTGGAACAAATTCTACTGGTGAACTGTAATAATGGTATTGTGGCAACAAAACAGATAGTATACATCTCTCTTGCTCAAATAAATGGCATTTGGAAAAAAAAGTCATTCCTTTCTCTTAAAATATACCTCCTGCATTAGTGGCCTTTCTGACCACATCATCCAGATCCAGTTGCAAATTTCAATCCCAACTCTTCATGTCTTGATAGCAGATATGATGCAGAATCACATTGTGGCCATCAGCCATATTGTAGTTTGTATATAGTTCACAATTCCTTATTTTATTTCTAGTCTACTTTCTTTCTATTATCTTTGAGAACTTTCCATATCGACTGTTACTACTTGACGGGGGAGGCTTACTCCTTCTTAGAACCAAGGGCGAAACAAAGGAGTAAGGTATTAGTGCTTCTCTGAATTTGGGGAAATAAACGAAAGAAAATATAGCCATAGAATATATATAAAAACATCCAGACATACTGTAAAATATATGACTTACTTCAAACCAAAACAGTGCTTATTTCGATATAACTTTGTTCACTAATGTTCTCGAACTTATAGTTCTTCAGGTGAACCAATGGACAAATCGATATTATTTGAACAGATCTTTTTCAAACGAATTCTAAAATAAAATATTCTAAGGAAACCTGTGCAATCATAGTCTTATTTTGTGCATGCTCTGTTGATAGAGACATAGTTTTTGGTTTCTCATGTATCATAAATAAGAGTTTGCCAGGCTATCAATAAGTATAGTTCATCCTTATTGTTGATACATTTATCTTCCCTTGCTGTTTTATATATATATATGTAGATATCAAGAGCAAATGGTGTGGTTGCTGTGTCTTGTATATTAACTTTGCCTCATCTAATAATGCTTGTATGTCAGGGTCAGTGGCATACTGTACTTAATGCCGTTGTATGTCTCTTATGTAAGATGTCGGCTTTATGCTCCTTGAGCCTCACTTCCAATGATCTTTTTGTGGATCCCACATATATTAAATCTTTATCCCACCTATGATCTTTTATAGGGATCATGTATACTCCTGCTAATTTGTCGTGTTGCGGAGTATCTTTTCCATTACTTAGCATTCTAAAAAGGGTAGGACATCTAAAAATTAAGGCGGCCTGTTTTCTCTTGGCGATTTCATTATATAGTTTCTCTAAGTACAGATTATAAGTAATCAGGATTCTCTCTTTCTGCATGTTACTTTCTTGCCTTTGCACTTCTGTTTGTTGTGTTCTTTGCGGATGAAGCATTTTTTTGACCCTCAGAGCTACCATTTATTATATCTGCGTCATTCGGCAATGTTATTAATGGTGTTGATCTCTGTTGCAAATGCCTGCGCTGTTGATGAGTGGGTGTATGCCCTTTTAACCAAGCTATTAAATGCCGCTACCTTATAATGCCTTGGGTCACAGGAGTGTGCAGGGATGTACAATTGATCTGCCTGCGGTTTTCTATATACCTCTGTGATGATGGTTGCTCCATTAACTATGATGTTCACGTCGAGGAAATGAACATGAGTATAGCTCTCCTGTTCAAGGCCCAGAGTTAGGCCGTAAGAATTGTTATTAAATGCGGCTATGACTTCATGTATATCAGGTTTACATTTCCAAAGTATGAGTATGCCATCCACGTATCTCTTGTATGTAATAATATTGCAGAGTTGTCAGGCAGTACTTTCTGTTTGAGGAGTTTAATTACCAGTTCACATAAATCTCCTGCTACAGGGCTCCCCATAGGTACACCTCTTCTTTGTTGATATACATTGCCTTTGAATTGAAAGAAAGAAATTTATTGTGCTATAATTAGCACAAGAAATGTGCCAACTCTAATATTTCTTGATGGTGGTAACTGTCTTCTATTATATTTAGTAACAAATCTCTTAAGGCACAGAAGGCTGGCAGAAGGAGTATCGAAGGGTATAGGGATTTAAAATCAAGGACAATGAGGTACTGTGGGGGGGGTATCAATCAGCTTGAAGAGAGTTATAAGTTCGACACTATTGGATATATTGAACTGGTACTNCATTATTGCTTTCAAATAAAATAATGACAATACTTTTGCAGATACTTTTACAATGTCTTCCCAATCCAAAGGTGAAAACAAAGCCCCTAATTGAAAAAGAAAAAAATTTGCTTATATTCTTGTGGTTAGTTGGCAATCAGGAAACATACAGAGAAGTAGCTGACAGATTTGGGGTAACTGAAAGCCATGCACACGGTGTGTTTATGAAATATTGTGATCACATTTCAGCTTTGGCTACTAAATTTATTTGCTGGCCTATTGGTGAAGAAGCTGAAAGATCCATTCGAGCATTTGAAGCTCTACGACAAGTGCCTTTTCCTGGTGTAATAGGTGCCATAGATGGCACCTATGTCGAATTTTCGGCACTAAAGGAAGAAAAAAATGAACATATCACTAGAAAACAAACTGCTGCTGTTGTGCTTCAAGCAGTTTGCAGAAGCAATTTGCTTTTTATTGATATATTTGCAGGATGGCCTGGATCATCAAATGACGCAAGGGTGTTCCGAAATAGTCCTCTCTATTCCAAATTGGGAGATCCACAGTTTTTTCCAAACAATTGTCACATGATAGGAGATTGTGCATATCCTCTATCAAAATCACTCCTAACACCTTATCGTGATACTGGCTATTTAACAAGAAAAGAGAAAAACTATAACAAAGTTTTAAGCTCAAGTAGAGTTGTCATTGAACAAGCTTTTGGCCATTTGTTTGGTAGATTCCGAAAACTAAGATATTTATATATCAGAAAGAGAGCTTTGGTTCCAAAAGTCATCACTGCCTGTTGTGTACTGCATAATTTTTGTATTATGCATAATGATCAGAGTACAGATGTTGAAATTGTTAGTGAAGAGAATGGTCTAGAAGAACTGGAAGAACCCCGCAGCAGTTATTCAAATACTGATGGAGCAGCTAAGAGGAACTTGATAGCAACTCAGTTGTTCTGAGACTGGGTGATGTTATTGGGCTGTATGTACTGTACAATACACTTTACTATATGAATTGTGTTTCAATGTAATAAAATATTGTTTGGAATGTATTATTAAGTATTATAATTTTGTTGAGATGGATACTATACATAAGTGTCTTGGTATGATACATCTACTTTAAACAGTTAAAAATTTAAATTTCAGTGTCTTAAATAAAAAAAAAATGACAATGCTTTTTATTAAAATTATTTGAATTTGTTAATTTAAAAAATAATCTTTATACACTACTACCAATAGTTTATTTGTCAATTGTTGTCGACAGGTTAAAAAACTTTTAATAAATATATTTATAAAATTCTTGCTGAACAGACAAAAAGCAACTCTTCTTGAAGTAGCCTAAGGTTGGCTAATTAATCTTCAGCATATGATGTCTGGACAAGAGATGATAAAAAGTCAGACTAGGTAGAATAATATTGCTTTGTTGTATTTTAATAAATGGAAAATTAGCCAAGGGGCTACTATAAAAAAAAAGAAAAAAAAAAACATTTATTACACATTTGTTTTTATTTTTAATTAATTCAGATATTAGCATTCTGAGATGCTGCAACTCATGTAGTTTTTTTTCTTCTATTCCCTTTACTTCCTTCCATCTCTGTTCATCCTTTGCATCTCTCTTTGACATTTCTTCTAAAAACCATACAGGGGTTCCCGCTTTCTCTTATGGTTCTCCTTGGTAAGAGATGTTGAGGGACGGGATGAGTCCAAGTTGATAGAGTCTGACGTGTTACTTTTACCATTAGTTGTGACTGTATTTGCAGCAGAGGATTTGGAGCCAGATGGATAAACAGCACTCACTGAGGTACATGGAGAAGGCAATGCAGGAGAGGCAATTGACAAACTCAGGTAATGAGGTGGAGGATTATTATTTGATTTTCCACCATACACTTCACAGAATTTATTAAAATGTTCCCATCTTATTTTCCCCTCTCCTGATGTTTTTAATTTATCTAAATTTTGTCTAAATGTACACATTAAATTTCACCATTTATGGCTACACTCCTCCCCTGAAAACTTGAACCCTTTGTTTTGTAGGGCCTGTGAAATTTGACTCCACAGTTTTGCCTTGGCAACTGGTTTCTGGAAGTCATTTTCTCTTTCTATCCTAGAATTGATTAAAAAGCNTTTGAACAGAGGTACTGAGAGGCACTGGCAGTGCACTGAAATTTTGAATACACCCAATGAAACAAATTAAAATGATATTTGAATAATCTTAGCGGTTTATTTTTGTAACGGACCCATCTCAAGGTCATTTATCGTAATATTCATTGGTTTGTACGATTCTAATCATTTTCATGTCAATCAGTGTCTCAACTGTCGGCTATCAAAAATCGCTACGAACTTTCCGAACAACCCAATATAATAAATCACTTTAATGTTTTGAAAATTGTGAAATCAATATTTTGCATTAATTTTAGTTTTTAACTATAAAGCTTTTGAAGATGTTATTGTATACTCATTGCCATAAAAATTAGTGCATCAAGAAGGAACTGTTGAGATCGAACAAGATTGTACATGTATGAATGTAACAGTGATATAAGTAAGTGATTACAAAATGAAAGCAAAAGAATCATTTATTGCAAAAAAAACTACAAACAAAAAGGTTTTAGTATTCTGTTGGGCCACCTCTAGTGTGAACACACGATGTGATATGGACTGGCATGGAGGCATACAGGTACTATATGGTGTCCTGTGGCATCTCGAATTGGCCAAATTCCTAGGCTGTCCAACTTGGCATCCCAGGTAATACCAGACATGTTCAATCAATGACAAATCAAGAGGCTGGGTAGGCCAGGGAAGTGTGGTAATGTGGTGGAGGCAGTCCCTATGACACCCTTGCTGTGTGGGGTTGAGCACTGTCTTATTGGAAAATGGTTCTTGAGAGCTCTACCATAAGAGACAACACATGTGGCTGCAGGATGTCACTAACATACAGCTGGGATGTCATGGTCCCTTGGATCACTACTAGAGGTAAGTGGTTGTCATATGTGATGGCACCCCAGATCATCACATCAGCTGTCTGGGCAGTGTGCTGCTCCATAATATGGGCAGGATTGAGTGTTCATCACGGGTTTCCAGACAAACACAGCCATTGTCAGTGCCAAACTGAATCTGGATTTGTCATTGTAGATGACCCAGTTCCATTCCATTGCAGTCCAATCCCATTGGGAGTAACATCACTCCAAACAGAGGTGACAGTTGGTGGTTGTCAATGGCAGGACACTTAATGGCCATTAAATGTTCCTCACCCAAGCACCTCAAAATGGTACAGACAGACACAGGAGCCTGTAATGTTGATGCCACCTATGTCTGGATGGCGGACAATGATACAGTCAGCAGCTCTGTGTGTGTGTGTGTATGGGGGGGAGGGTCAGGGGACTAAGCAGTTTTCTCAGCTAGTGGTCTGCCAAAGGTGACTTGAGCCTGGGTGCCATGTGTCTTGTCCACTAGTCCCCAACATCTCACAGTGTTGTCAGAATGGCCTAGGTGGCAGGCTATTTGACGAGATGACCATCTGCCTTCTCTCAATTTAATGATCCTTTCCCTCTTAAACTCGATTAAGTTGCACATGAAGATCACATAAACTAAAGGCATCTCTAGTGATACAGCATCCCTTTGCAACAAGTAAACTACAGAGAGGATGCTTTTACACACTTTTTTATAGACTAAATGGGATACACTTTAGTGCCCTCTGCTGGCATTACACAATGAGACAACATGCTATAACTCTAGTCATTTCCATATCTGCTTAAGACTTATCTGCATGCAAGTTTCACAGCAATACCACAACTCCTTCTTGGTGCACTAATTTTTATGGCAATGAGTGTATATTAGCAATTCTGAAAACAGTAAAATAATAAATTAAAATATATTTCTTGACTTGCTTTAATCTAAATTATTTTTATAGAATTATAATCCTAAAAATTAAACTAAGATATTTCAATTTCTGTGTCAAATAATATATTTCAAATTAAGATTACAGTATTTTATAAATATAACATCATAACAATCTTAATTCAGAATTTATTAAAAGTTAAATTAAAATATTATATGACATGACATTACAGTATAATATAAAAAAAAAAATTGCAAAGAAATACATTATGTATATAGTAAATTTCTTATAATAAATATATTTTTGCATAAAAATAGTTTATATATACAGTATATATAAAAAAATTATATATATTACACACAGTAGACCTGCGGCCTGTCTAATCTGACACCCCCTATAATCCGACATGTCTATATGCAGCTCGGTATGCAATGGTCTGAAGAGAATGGTGCATCGTACAATGAACTTTTACTTCAAGGAGACAGAGACAAGGCCTTACTCTTGCATTTAGCCAATGTAAAACAAAAGAAAATTGATAAATATTTGCATGCACCATAAATTTATTTGTTTATCCATTTTCAAATTAAGATCATACATAGTATGTACCTTGGAAATACTTACATATGTTGTATGTAATTGATTGACATCAATATGTTTAGTTATTATTTTTTTGCAAGTGCTATAGTGTTAATGATGTTAATTTTATAATAAACCCTATGCTATCTATTGTGTTGTTTAATTCACTAAGTCC
>NW_019384735.1:201220-204654 GCF_000671375.1 Centruroides sculpturatus | reverse complement strand
GTACTTTTCCTTTGTTTAAGGGTATTTGGGCAGTTTATTCTCTGTTATATTCTCAAGTAAACAATACATACAAGTACAGTACAGTATTTTCTGAGGAAACACTCGTACTTATTTTTTTTAACCCCATTCCCGATAACCCGGCATTTTCACAAACTCGGCCACCCTTCGGTCCACATTAGGCCGAGTTTTCGAGGTTATACTGTAGTTATTATTTTTTTGCACGTGCTATAGCATTAATGACATTAATTTTATAATAAACCCTATGCTATCTATTGTGTTGTTTAATTCACTAAGTTCCATATCGTATATTATGTAGTATATATAGATTTGATCTTACCATTTTTTATAAGTATGTAATTTGTCAGATTACAAGGTACTCCTTTTCAAAAAAGTTCTGAACTACAAGGGGTCAGTGGCAGTACTTTATAATCCGACAAATTCGATCATCCGACACTGCCTTGCAAAACATTTGTCAGATTACCGCAGGTCTACTGTATTGGTTTTCTGAGCCAAGATACTGGATATAGCTTTACATGTATATGATAAAAAGAAGATAAGATAAAAAAAATACAGTAGTTTCTTGTTATATTATGCATATTGGGAGAGAAACCAAATGATTGATATATCAGATGGTATGATAAAACTAAAAACTTTAAAAATTAAGAGGAAAAAAAATTTTATAAACTAGCTTTTGTCGCTCGAAATACATTTGCTTAATGCTAAAATTTAAGCAGATTGCTTTTTATTAAATTGCTTTGTAGATCTAAAAATATATAGATAATCATTACATACAATATTGTAAAACTGTTAGAAATTGACCATCTTTTTAAAAATTGCTATATTTTTCTTATTTATAGCAATGTTAATGAAAAAATATCACTAAAGTATGCTACTGACATATACTAACAATAATTAATACTATAAATGTAAAAGACGCATAAACGAATAAATATTCATGTGGTTCATCTATTCCCTATTACTATAGGTTAATTGGAGAGAGACTCGCCTGAATTAAATGGAAATAGGAATGAAACAAAACTTTAATAAGAAAACTATATTGACTGCTTTAGTACATTTTAGGTGATTTTTACATAAAAATCATTTATACAAAATGAAAATTTTCTCAAGTTTAAATATCACGGTCATAACTTTCTAACTTTTTTAAGTTTGCTTGTTTCACAAATTTTTTCACATAATTCACATTTATTGCCGTTTATTTATTATTAAGGTGTTACTGTACATACGCCATTGTAATTTGATCTTAGTCATACAACTTTACTTATATCTGTATTAAACCCACATATAAAAATGGCATATCTCTCCCGAATATCAGGAAGAAACGGACCAGACTCTCATTACACCTCTGTAGAAACCAAAGTATTACGACACACTTTACCAATTAACTGACGTAATTTACATTTTGTGTGAAACACAGGTTCAACTATATCATCAAGTAACTTTGGTATTATCTTGCCATTTAAAACATTAAAAAAAAATCAAATGTGATAAGACATGAAACCAGAGGAAAAATTATTAACAATCTGCAGTAGTTGGTAATTAGTACTTTTTAGTGGTACAATCGGAAAAATAGTGTAGATTTTATATTATCATCTGCCATTAGTACGTAAAGACAATTATCTTCTTAATATTTTGTTCGTGCATTTGCTAAGTTTTAATTTCTTTATATCTGTATACATTGTGTATATTAAACAATGTTATAATTGAAAAACTCCATTAGAAAATGCGTACACACGCATTTTCTAATGGAGTTTCTCTTGCGTGCAGTGGCGTGCAGTTACGTGCAGTGAATACAGATGACGTTCATTTGAATCTAAATGAATTGGAAAATTCGATTTAAAATGTGCTGATTATACACGGTATTAGTTGCGTGCAGTAAGCATAGGTGACATTCATTTAAAGTTAATTAAAGTTTATTGTCAGAAAACGTTTTATATCCAACACTAATTACACTGGTCTACATCAAAATTGATTTTTACATGAAAAATCTACTATAGTTTAACTATAGTAAATTTTTCATGTAAAAATAACTATAGTTTTTAATTCGCTGAATCTAATTACATAACTTAGAAGTAATAGTTAGCTCGTATTGTTCATTTATGCTACATGAACCGCAGTAGCGTAGCGTGGGTGCCAGCCGAGAGGGCAAAGGAAAATTTCGCCGTCCCCTTATTTAGGTATATCAATTTAAAAGACTAAAATTCAGTTTCGTCACAGAATAAGTAACGATAAATTCCGTGCTAGTGTTGTTACCTTTTTAAAATCGCTGACCCGGACGGCAGCGATTTTAAAAGGTTTGTTCGAACAGAAGTTCCTGACGCATGCGTATGTCATTTTGCAATGCGAAGAATAATGTGCAGTGCAAGCCGATCCTAAATCATTTACAATTAGCGTCTAGGAAGACTCGAGTAGAAGTAACATAAGTAACCTAGATCAGTGTTTTTCAACCTTCTTGAATACGCGACCCCTTTACAAGTTAAAAAATTCTGGCGACCCCTACGGCCATATTAAAACTATGTCAGTGATTTTCTTTTACAGTATTTAATTTCCTTTCTGTTGAGACCTGAATATCGATCAAAAAACTAATTGTACTGTAAAATAAACAGGCACAGCCTTCTCACTGAAATTGTATTTTTTTATTGTAGTGTAGGTTCTAAAAACACTTGTCTTTTTCTTTTACCCGCGACCCCACGTGTATGGCTTTTCGACCCACCTGGGGGTCGCGACCCACAGGTTGAAAAACACTAACCTAGATGATTTAGCCCTATTGGATATTGGAGGTGTATATGAGTACGAATGAATCGTACAAGCAAAAAAAAAAACGTCGACAGGTTTCGCACGGTATTGCTGGGTAAAAATTAATGGCTCACCCGGACGATGAGTCGATTCCCGGACAGTCCGGATGGTAACACTATCCCCCGTACTCATCTCAATCGGTCCAAATCGTAGGTGCGACGAAAATATGTTGAAATTTTTACAAGATATTATTATTATTTATTGTGAAATTTTGCCACCCCCTAAAACGTGCTGCTCGGGGCGGGCCGCCCCTGCTGCCCCCACTACGCTACGTCACTGATGAACCAGTCCTGTCCGGACCCAAGATACTTGAGCATAGGAATTGTAATTTACGACTTTTTCATTTACCGGTAATTCGGTAAATAAAAATTAAATTACCGGTTTACCGGTAAATTACCGGTAAATTTTTTTCCTGAAAAATAAAATTAAGGTGATAAAAAATATAAGTAATTTTGATTTCCATTTCACATTTTCTATTTCAAAGGTATAGAATATAAAAAATATAAAAATTAAAGTGTTATTCTAAACAAACTATAATAATAACTTTTAGAAACATAAATAAAATAATACAGAAAAATAAAAATAAAACAGAAATAATATATAGTACCTAATACCATTTT
>NW_019384735.1:176435-199939 GCF_000671375.1 Centruroides sculpturatus | reverse complement strand
CCCATATCTCCCGCACCCTTATAGCTATCGAGACGCAACCACCATAGTGCACGAATGGAGACTTGGGGCTACTACCACATACAAACACCATTCATGTGCAATGTGTAGTTTTGACTGAAAAGTGAAAAAATATAGGGACACACACATCCATTTATATATATATATATATAGATGTATTCTTCATGTTATACTTTTACAATAATATAATTATTAGAAAGAGTTCCAGATGTTATTGATTCATCATTGTCAATATGAACCCATTCTTATCATTTTTGGTAACATTCATGTCTAGAGATCTCATCAGTTCCATTAGAAGTGTATTGAATCTTCTTATGTATCAGGTTCAACATCACTTTAAAAGTTTCAACCAACATTTAGGAATGGCTGAGGATTTTATTTTTGATCATGCTTTTTGAGAATAATGCATAGCCTCTCTAAAGCTGACTTTATTCAATGTTCAAAACTTCTATTCCATGAAGATGGCAAAGGCTCATCTTCATGGAATAGATGCAATTTGAGGAACAATTCTTGTTGGCAGTTCTTAAAAGTTTCAATGATTGCCTGATCCATGGATTAAATAAATGCTTGTGTTTTTCAGAAGATAGATTGTTATGATTTTTTGCCAATGATACAAGTTCCTTCTCTTCCAGGTAGAGCTTGTCATTAATCAACAAAAGCATAGCTTATTTTTCTAAATTGTTTTGTAAATGCAAGCACACTGATGAAATGGAATTGTCAAAAAATCATATTTTGAATATGACTTTGTTCATCCCTGAATGTTTTGAACAATCATATTACTATCAAGTTCTTTCAATTTACATTTAAAACTCTGAAAATCACAACTTTTCCCCACAAGAAGCAATTTTAATTTATGGTTTCACTTTTTGCAGAAAATAAAACTAAATGTACATTGTTCTTTTTGCTTCTTGTATCCAGTATTTGTCTTATTCTTAAAATTTTATGTTTTATTAAGAAGCAGTTTCTAGTAAAGAGCAGCTTTGTCAGTCTTATAAATTTGTTCATCTTCAAAACCTAGATCAGCCAATCTAATTTCCAATTCTTCATTGTGGGATCCTGGAGTAGGGAACAGTTCAATTGAAAAAGAAATGAATATTTTTAACATAACTTTAAAATAATATTTTAGTTAATATTTGGGAACATCTGGTAAATTGGAAAAAGAAAGATAAAAATTTATCAATCTATGCATCTTGCCTCAACTTCCTCTGATTCAGTGGATGCTTAGTTCCTGTTGAATGGAAATTTACCAAGATTATGACTGCTTTGGGAGCGAACAAGATTGATGGTCAAATTCTCTATAAAAGGGGAACAGTACCCTCACTCAAGGCTGCTTTAGTCATCCTAACAGCCAAGCCATGCTTTAGTCATCCTAACAGCCAAGCCATGGTCTGAGATCCAGATATGTAACATAAGAGGAGGAAACAAGGGTCTTGCTAGGTAATATGCACTTTTAATGTAAGCTTTCTCAATCAGCAACAGTGTCCCACAATTTAGCCACTAGTTCCAATGTTATATTAACGTTTTAATTAGCTTTGTTTTATTTACATTGGTCTATGTATATATTGTATATGCTTAAATATATACAGTAGAACCTCAATTATCCGGACCTCTATTATCTGGATTTTCGATTATCCGGATTGTTCAAAATAAACAAAAATTTTACGAATTTGCTGATTTGCACTTGACAAATTATGATACTGTTTATGTACGTGATGGAATGCATAACTTTTTTTGTTTCAACAACGTCTCACCCGGCACAGTGGCTATAAACTCTTAAATTTATTTTGCATCATAATAAAAATATAACTTGACATACGTATTTATAAATAATTTTATTTTCAAATTACATCATTTCTATGACCAAGGGCGGCGTAAGGCATGGGCAACGTGAGCCACCGCCTATGCCTCGCGGTTCGAAGGGCCTCACGTTTCGAAGGTTTATGCATTACTTAAAAGCTGCAAACACGATGAAAAAATTTTACTCGTCATAAAACGATAAATAGTTTGTCAAATTTTTATTCATAAAAATGCAGTTTCAACTGCTTTTTATTTTATAAAATCCATTTTCTTGCACCACCAGAGGGCCTTTTAAACAATAGGTAGTCTGTTAGCATTGGTCAGTAGTAGTCCAAATTCAATACAAATGTTTGTTTCTTGAAAATTTGATCACAATTTAAATACAGTATTTACTTTTAATATTACCGATATGTCATTGAAAAGAAAACGTGTTGTATTATCATTAAAAGACAAAGTATTTGTTTCGATTATCTGAATTTTTCCTTATCTGGACTACCTTCATCCCCAATTAGTCCAGATAATCGAGGTTCTATTGTATATTGTAATAAATAGCTATTTATTAGTGGATTTGTCTCTCCCTCCATTCGAGAATCGACACAACCTCTCTGCCACTCAATTTATCCCTCCAACTTGACTTCAGATGTCATCACTCAGAACTTGCGAATTAGGGTGCAACTTCAAATTTTACACTAGCTGGTGTCAGGAATCCTGACAAGATAAAAGATCTATGTCTTTCAATCTACTTATAGCACAACATTAAAGCCATCCTAGACAGTGGGTAGAGTCTTGCAGACCCATCTCACAATCAGGAAACAGAGGGCAGAGGTTCGAGACTAATGATAATCTTCAAAACAATGTTAGGGCCCATCGCAAGTCACTGGTGGCAACATTCTATGAAGAGGGGATGGAAAAGCTCATCCACCAATATGACAAATGCATCAATTTTCACAGTGATTATGTCAAAAAGTAACCATGTTTGTATCTAACTTTTGGTAATAAATTCATTTTGTTATTTACACTTGTCTTTGTTTCATGTACCATCGGATGATGAAAAATAAACCACCCACATAATTAGACTGGATAATGGAGTTTCAATTGCATGTTGTTCTTAAAATTATAAAAGCAAATACCTTTTTAGATGAGATATTGCTTTTATGTCTTATTTAATAAGTTGTCATCATCTTTTGCCATTCTGAATCTTTTCTTCTCCACTTTTCTTTCACTGATTCTTTTACTTTAAAAATTTATGGAAAACTAAATTCACCTTCATCTTTAATTCATCCACAAATGATACATTCAAAATATTTTAATCTTGCGAGCGCTTTTGACGTAAATATGCACGTCGTCTTCAGGCAATTCAAGATTAAAATATTTTTAATTATATTTAATGCCTCATAATCTGAAGTTTTGGTAGAAGAAATGATACATTCCAACACCCAACTCTTTTGCTAGAATAACTTATTTTGCTCCTTTCCATAACTTATTATAACGTATTAATAGTTTCTAATCTTTTGACCAAAATATTTGTGTGCTCTGAAGACATGTTAATTCAAGAATTACAAAAATTGCTCATCTACCCTAGCAAGTTTTATGGTAATACATTGAAACAATATTTGAAATAACTATATATACAATTCAAAATTTTAAATTTAAATTAATTTGAATATTGTTAAAAAAGGATAAATTTAACATTTAACTTTTTAAAGATTCATTAATATGTTTAAAATTTCTTTAATGTCTACTTAAATGGAATCCAGTTAACAATTCCACAGCTTATTTTTGATATAATCCTAATTTGCACATATTTAGAACTTTGCATATGTGTAAGTATGTTGATTTGAGGGGGGAAAATTTTACTCCCTCATCAGGATGTCCTAGAACCCTTGTGTATATGGGTGTCGAAGGTGGAGGCAGAAATTACAAGTATTGCACAAAGAAACCATTTATTTTTTTATCTAAATATATTCTACTATTAACATTCATTTTATTAATACGGTGAAAGCTTGATTATCTGAATTTTATGAGCTAGGTATCCTCCAGAAAAAAATTTCAGATGATCCAAAAACTTCAGTTTTTGTATTTTGGGTATAACATCAAACACTGTGCATTTAAAGTTTCATAAATAATAAATATTGTAATGCAATTACTGTATTTGAAGATAAATTAATTTACTCAAAATCTAATGTAATGTTACATATATAACCTAGTTTCACAGCATAATAATCAATACCTGACCTAGTGGTTTCCAGTTAGATGGAGAGTTTGATTTCTATATTATACTCTTGATATGTAAAATTCTATACATTCTGGCTTTTTTTTTTAAACCAATAGAGATAAATCACATTTTGGATAATTGAGTTTTCACTGTAGTCATTTTAAGTTCCTTATGATCTAAAATTATTCTTTGTATTATATTCCTTTCTTTCTTCATAATGTTTTTTCTTTAACCATATATTACACCTTTTGCAATACAATGCTACAGTTGAATTTGTTAAAACTCAAACTTTAATCTAGATTTCAAGTTTCTTTTCATTTCCCCTACATAATATGAGTTTCAAAATAGTTAAAAATTTCCAAAGGCAAAAAGACCTTTAAACTTTTTCCAATTATATATGATGTTTCAAAACACAAGACAAGTCAAAAATGCATTGAACAGCAGAATGTATTCCAATTCACAAAAGGTTGTTTGAGCAAAATTTTCATATGAAAAAAGTAACAAATATGAATTCAATTGTTGGATTACTTTAATAGTTTCAATTGTTGGCAGACAGTTAGAGAAGATGCCTTGCATTGTGATCATAATGTTAAAAAAAAAGAAAGATTGAAGCCGTCAATGTGTCTTTAGCATGTTCCTGGTGTTCAACATGTTTTTGGCTTTTGTTGTTTCTACAATTTTTAATTCAAACAAAATTTTAAAAAAGATTGCAATGAAGTTATTAATTTCTTCTCTAGGTACATTTTCCTCTAAGTTTCTTTCTTGTTTTTCTTTATATTCCATCATTGGGTTGCAATTTGAAAAAATTATAGACCTATAAATTCTCCACTGTTGTCCGTCTGTCCATCTTTCTTTAATATCAAAAATGGAGTTAGATAGATGGAAAACAAGATCAAATATGGAACTGTAGTGACAGTAGGTCCCAATTACCGTATTTTGACGAGTATAAGTCGCACTTTTTTTACTACTTTTTGGGGCTTAAAATCATGGTGCGTCTTATACTCGACAGGTAACCATTTTTACAGTGAAATTATTTACAGTAGTGGTCCACTCTAGGGACCAACCTGTGCAGTGATCCGTTAAGCACATGGTCCCTCAACCGAATGGCTAGAGTACCTAGATTATCAGAATAGCGACACACGAGTCATCGCAGCCATGTTCTGTCGACTGTCATTGTGTGACTTCTGAGTTTATGTTACTGTGAAAGACCGAAATTAGAGAATGTCGATATTCTCCGGTGAATGTCGACACATACAATATACGTTGGTGAAAGACCGAATATTTGGTTACATTATTATACATTCGAACAATCGCCGGTGTATGTTGACAAGCACAGATAAGCTTTGGTGGAGGTCGAAACGATACCCGAGAAGCCCATGTTGACAGTATATTGCCAAATTCTACACCGTTTCCTTCTGCTGAAATTGGTGATATCGTACGAATACAAGTCCCTGATGTCAACCATGGCCGTACAGATGCCCGAAATGTGTTGGCGGTTGTTGTTGGAATAGAAGACTCCGACTTTTATAAATTAGCAAACAAAAATGGTACCCTCAAGCAGCTTTATACCCGTAATCAGTTCGTAATTTGTAAAGAAAAGTTACTTTCCATAGATAAGATTTCTTCTCAAGAAATGTCGCTGAGAGAAGTAGCTGCAGCTAGTTCGAAAAGTGGAGGGCAAGGCTATACACGCTGTCGTTGCAAAAATAACTGTTCCACGAATAAATGCAGTTGTAAAAGCAAGGCACTCTTGTGAAATTCAAAGTGCCATAACAGTTTAAGTTGTTGCAATAAATAAGATTGTATAACATTAATTGCATAATTTATGTGTAAGTTTATTATTGTATTATTTTCTTTAATGATTTAGAATGTGCTGTTTGTTTTAGGTTCAACAGTTTATTTACATGTGCTGTTACTTAAGCTTTCTCCTATTTTGACATATTAAAAAGTTGCATTTTTGTCTTAACTTAATAAAAATATTTTTATTCAACATTCACCATCAGTGCATGCTGAATGTCGACATTTGCTGGTGTAAGTGAGAAATAATTATATTTAGCAAATATTTCGTGCATACACGAAACGACTGTGTGAATGCCGACATTCACCGAAGAATGTTAACATTCGCCAAATATCGGTCATTCACAGTAACATTTACATTAAGAAATGACAATTATTTCAGTTTAATAAAGGTGTCGATTCACCCATCCGTAATATTCTTGAATAAAAAACGAATAAAATGAACCTTTTTAATAAAAAAATGAATAAAATGCATCTGTCACATTCTTGAATAAANTAAGCTTTCTCCTATTTTGACATATTAAAAAGTTGCATTTTTGTCTTAACTTAATAAAAATATTTTTATTCAACATTCACCATCAGTGCATGCTGAATGTCGACATTTGCCAGTGCAAGTGAGAAATAATGATATTTAGCAAATATTTCGTACATACATGAGACAACTGTGTGAATGCCGACATTCACCGGAGAATGTTAACATTCGCCAAATATCGGTCATTCACAGTAACATTTACATTAAGAAATGACAATTATTTCAGTTTAATAAAAGGTGTCAATTCACCCATCCGTAATATTCTTGAATAAAAAACGAATAAAATGAACCTTTTTAATAAAAAAATGAATAAAATGCATCTGTCACATTCTTGAATAAAAAAACGAATAAAATGCAATTTCCCATTAAAAAAAGTTTTTTCTAAATTTTCTGTCTCAAAATAGGGGTGCGTCTTATACTTGACAGCGACTTATACTCGTCAAAATACGGTAACTATATATGAACTTCTGATGTAAACCAAAAGACATGTTATTTCAATTCAAAACCTTTCCAGATAGGTGTTAGATAGATAATTGGCATGACCCTATTGTTAAAGAAAAAGTATGACACATAGGGGCAAGCCACTACTAATTTGAGGTGGAGAGCATATATTTTAAATTAAATAAATTAAAAATATGATTTGATTAAAAATTGCAGCCTGGCATTGTGATGATGTCACAATAAATAATTGCTCTTTACAAATATTTATTACACAAAGTAAAATAAGATAAATCAATATTTAATTTCTTCCCATGTTTGTTTCACAATAAAACAATTTTTTTATGTATCATCATAATATTATGAATAAAAGATAGATACTGTAAAAAATATTGGATATGAAAATAGAATATTAATTAAATGTACAAATAATTGTAATATTTAACTATTATTCAAAATAAAAATAATTAAATATAAATTTAATAATAATTATTTACTATATATTATAGATATTATATACCTTTAATATATAATTAAATATAGACAAAAATAAACACTGCAAAAACCTAACAAACCAGCAATAAAATATACACAAAGTGCAAACATTTTCGCTCGTGTTAAATGGGCATCGTCATACAAGACACTGCTGTCAAGATTGAGAGAATTTGTCTAATATTAACCAGTTGTAAAGTAGCAATTGTTAACATAATTAAATATATTTTGTAATTAGAAATTGCAAAATATTTAAATTATTCAAATTCATTAAAATATATAAATTATAACCATCTTTTGAAAGTTATGTATTTGGAAAAATAAGTACTACTTTGAAAAATACATTTAATTTCTGCTTCTGTCTTTTTCTAAAGTAATGAAATTAAATCATAATTAAAGCAAATATAAATCTTTAATGATGTATGTTACAATTTTACATGTTATTTCTCCAGGTTTTTCTTTGATTTCTTTTTTCATTTCTTTTATATGAATATATATAAAAATGATTAAAAGATAAAAACTTTTAATCATTCTTAAAATTAAGAAATAATTACTATAATGACAGAATAATGAAACAGAAAAGGAAGTCTTAGGATATGATGGAGCAGGAAAATGCTTTAGACATGCATTTAGTTATTAAAATCATTCTTATTACATAGAGGAGGAAAAAGAAAATTGAAATTTAGGTTAAATGAGCATAATGGATCTGCAAAATTTAATCATCATCAAAATTCAGTTGTGGTATTCATTGCAATACTAAAGGAAGTAATATAGTTAAAAAAATTATTTATTATAAAAAAGAAATATAACAAAAAAATAATTTTAGAACACAAGGAAATTATTATAACTTAACAAAATGAATGTTAATAGAATAGATTTAACTCAGGTTACAAACTGGCGCCTGAAGGCCAGATATGGTCTGTTAAGGCTTCATATCTGGCCTGCAGCCTGATAATTTCTTTTCTAAAAATTAATGTTTCTAACATTATGCTGGGATTAAAATAGAAAAAAATTCAAATGTCTAACTGTTTATGAAAGTCATAAGGCCTCACAACAAAGGCCTTTATTAAAGCCCTTATTTTTAAATTACAGTTTGTTGTGGTTTACCAAATAATATTGAATGTGGCCCACATCTGATATACATCTATTTAACTGGCCCTTTGCTGCATTTGAGTTTGAGACCCCTAATTTAGATAATGGATGATGATATGTTGTAATCTCACATTCTACAAAATTACTTATAGGGATTATTCAAATATGACATCCAATTTAGAGAGCATATGTAAACATTTTGTGACAGATTGTAACAGGGGATAGTGGTGTTAATAGAATGATGATGTCCTAAAGATTATCAAAAATTTTCCTAACAAATATTTTTTTACTGAAATCATTATGCAGAAATACTTTAAATAAGCAAGAATTTTCTGTAAGATTGTTGATTAAACAGTTACACTTTAGTAGAAAAAATGTACTAAATATGTTCTGTTGGGAGTGGTCTAGTAAAATTTTTATTAATAATATGAATGAATAATGACTATAATTTAACCTTTATAGATACAAATACCATTAAAAGATGTACTACTATAAAACATACTAACTTTAGTCTATACATCTACAACAACCGTAAATGATCGGGCTATATTTTGGATAAATAATTATAAATTAGAAATGATTTTGGCACTAGAGTGAGGCATTTAGTCTAGGACAGGAGTAATCAATTTGTGGCATACCAATGACTTTTTTCCAGCATGCAACCCAGGACTTGAAAAATAAATAGTCAACATCTTTTCTGAGTTGTATATTTTAACTTAATAGAATACAATTTTATTGAATAGAACAAAACTAAATATAAATACAATAAAGAAACAAACACTAACTGTTTGAGTAATAAGGAAGCAAAACATCTTATTTTCAAGACATCTAATTCTGCAATGTGATGACTTACAAGTTTTATCCCATTCAGTTGTATCATTCACCAGGCAGCCAGACAAGAATTTCTTTACCATTGTCACATTTTATATATTTTTTTTCCTGTTTTGTAAAGAATTTATCAAAGGTTTTGAAAGTAGATATATGTGGATTTTTGATATTTGAAAAGATTCTTTCAACACTTAAAATAATAACAAACAACAATATGGTCCTAAAAATTTTAGTTTGCATGTGAGAAAATTTTACATCAGATTTGGTGATTTTGGCATGCACACTTAGAGATTGCCCAACCCTGGTCTAGGAGTTTCTTAGTACAATGTCACATGACTCTTCTTCTGTGGTAAATCAGTGAATGTCTTATTTTTTTGCCTACTTTTAAAATTCGCCTTGACTTGGCAGGAAATATGAATAAATTAATGTACTGTAGGTCTGTTTTATAGAAATACTTGATTTTAATACCAGGGGGATAGAGATCAAGTTTGACATCAGTATGGGGGTGTCTAAAAATTGGTGACCAAATGTGATAGGGAGGGAGTAGGTAGTCAAAAAGGACTTAAAATGGTGACATTATATTTGAATGACCCTACATATATATAAAGGAAAAAAATAATGAGAATAAGAAAGAGGACAGCAAGATCATTTGTGGTTTGAATTTTGTAATTTAAGATTTAATAAAAACTTTACTTGGATAAATTTTTATTAAATTTTTCACTGTAATGTCAATCATTATAAATCTTGCAGTATAAGATAGACTGATAAGTTCACAGTAACTTGAAATGCATTTCTATAGTTTTGTAAGAATAATTGATAAATATTTTTATTTTCATAATAGTCTGAATAATGGGAACTTCTTTAAAATCTGGAATTGTTATTCCAAACAATTATTTCATTTTAAAATGATTAAATTTATGTAATAAAAATTATAAATGTTTGATATCCAAAATAATAATAAATAAATAAATTCAAATTTTATCATCATCATCATATAACAACTTAGTTTATATAATATAGTTATGTAAACTGCATGTTTAACTATGGGCTACTAGTTGTTTTAATCAATTTTTTTAAAACTTTTTATTCATGTTTGGTTATTCTGTAATTCAAATCTCTTTTTTCAACATAAATTGTTTTAATATAAGAAAAATATTTTTAATAGTTAATGATAAATTCAGAATCTTAAAAAATAAAATTTACTTTTGAAAATCTGCAACAATTATTTAATGCAGAGTTTGGCAACTAGTGTTCTGAGAGATGATGCTAGATATGCCACAGCACGATTCTTCCAAAAGAAGGAAAAGCACAGAGTTTATAGTGGGCACATGAATGTGATAAATACATGTGTTTGGTTAGCACAATGTTGCTGTTGAGAACGTATCATACAGGAACACTTTAAGAGGAAAAAGGTTGCTTTATTGACTTGGACGGATTTTTCCGTCCAAGTCAATAAAGCAACCTTTTTCCTCTTAAAGTGTTCCTGTATGATACGTTCTCAACAGCAACATTGTGCTAACCAAACACATATAATAGAGAACAACAAGCAACCTTGATTCAAGAATACTATATCCTGATAAATACATGTTGATTCAAATGAGACAATGATTTGCCTATTACATATTTATTACCACTGACGTTTGTGACAGAAGGAATTCAACAAGCTTCAAAAGCAGGCATAAATTCTTTGCAGTCATATTTCACAGAATCTGTACACATGTAAATTTGGTCATTTGCATGTCCCAATCCTATCTCAATTTTTGTGAAGCAACATAATGATGTCTCTGTTGCACATACCTACGATCATGGAGTTGAACCCCAATCACATGCTTTTCACACTAGGACTGCACAATACTTTATCCAGGGTGGTTTCTGAGTTTATAATCAATTTTATTATTTATTAACAACTAATTTCAAATATTTTTATATTATCACAAGTAACTGTATACTTGTACCAGTACTTTGTAACTCATATATTTTGTATTTTTTTACTTGTGGTGTGCCACAAAATTCTGGGAAGTACCTAGGCATGCTGTGTGTAAGAAAAGGCTGCAGAGCACCGATTTAAAAAAACTAAATAATCAAAATTAATTTGAGCTTATATGGAATATTTATTGAATAGTTATATTGAAGAGAAATATTTGTCTAAACTGCTTACAACTGGCATTTTCAAATTATTAGATATAAAAAGAAATTACTATTTGTATTGATACTAAATTACATGTTTATGTTCTAATGAAAAGTAATTATTAAGACTAATCATACTGCAAATATTTGAAAAGCCAAGAAGTTAGTCAATTAACACTTCCTTGTGTTAAATGACTAACTTCTTGTATAAAATCTTTGCTATTTTAATGTGGAAAACTGTTGATAAATCAGTTTTTATAAATAATTTGATTTATCAACAGTTTTATTATGCATAACTTAGTTATATTATTAATATAAATACTACTACAGTTAAAGAACCGCTGTTTGAAAGTATACAAATGAGAAAAATCGAAACTTTAGAGTAGTTCATAATGAAATCTCCATGTTGAAGTACGAAAAAAAAAATAAGAAAAGCATTCGTGTTTATCGCTCCAATTAACGCGAAAACTTAATGCCAAGCTGCACAAACTGCAATCATTTTTTCCCCTTTTTCTTTTTATCCCTTTGATGCCAATGGAAAAAAAATCCCCCCCTCCCAAAAACAAAAAAGAGTAGATTAACCTGTGTGTTAAATGGATGCTACTATGGTAACATGTCAAATATAGAATTGAACTAGTGAAGAATCAAGTAAACAGGTTAGTGGGCGTAACAGTTCGTGAGTCTGGCTGTCTGTACGATATTTTATTAATGGATTTTATACTGTACTCTATTACGCCGGTTCGTTGACGTATAAAAATATGTTTACACGCAAATTCTGATATGAGAAAAACATAAATGATAAATTTTTCTGTATGCTTTCCCTACTTGTGTGTTTCTCCTTTGTTCTTCGAGTAGGAATGAGTTTGTTTGTTTTTTTTGGCCCGAGAGACACGCGAGCAAAATAATTAAATTTTAATTTAATTTCATTTAATTAATTTTCCTCTCCGGGCATATTTCACACACACAACTTTGGTGTTTTAGACTTAACTGTGACGCGTGTGGTGGTAGTGTTGGCTCATTACTTAATCCTGTTTCTCCCCTATATTATATAACATGGCGTTGACACTATCAAATCCACTTTCCTCCGATATTATTACGTGGATTTGGCAAACAAATCCATTTCATCCTGTGTTCTAACATGGGGATGTCGTATTATCGTACACATTAACTTATACCCAAATTTGCATGTTAAGATTGATACATTCCACCACACACAAGCTTCATGTTTAGGCTCTTCAATACATTTACTCCTTTAAATATGTATTATGTATGGAAGTATCTGTGTAGGATATTTAATTGTGTAGCCTGTAGAGGAGAAAAACTAGAAATTTTAAAGAGAGAATCGACTCGATTTCGTCACTCTTTTCTTCTGTTAATATTAATAAGGGATTGGTATTGTTAAGCATTTAAGTAAGCTGGGTGTTGGCACGTTATCAATACGACGACGTGTAACTAATCTTTCTTCCAATATTACTGTATAATGGATAAACTAGATTTAGTTTCCTGTTCCTTATGTTTATAACAAGTAACTGTTACGTTATTGGAGTTTTTTTAAGTTAAATTTCGTGTTTATTTTGCCTCCTTACACAATAGTATCAGCTTCGAAAGTTAGTGGTTTTCTCACGTTCAGAATGGACTTATTATATGTTTTTATCATTGTTGTTTACACTTTCGAATGTTTCGTAGTGTTAGATTTTTGCATTAAACATGGGCTGTGTAATCTCTGTTGTTCATTTTGTATTGTTTTATCGATTGCGTGTTTTTGCTCTTAGCTTTTGCATTGTTACATAAGTGTGTCGTCACTGTTGTTCGTTTCTGAATTTCTTAAGAGCTGTGTCGTCTCTTCTATTCGTTTTTGCTCTGTTCTACAGGCTGTGTCGTCTCTTCTATTCGTTTTTGCTCTGTTCTATAGGCTGTGTCGTCTCTTCTATTCGTTTTTGCTCTGTTCTATAGGCTGTGTCGTCTCTTCTATTCGTTTTTGCTCTGTTCTACAGGCTGTGTCGTCTCTTCTATTCGTTTTTGCTCTGTTCTACAGGCTGTGTCGTCTCTTCTATTCGTTTTTGCTCTGTTCTACAGGCTGTGTCGTCTCTTCTATTCGTTTTTGCTCTGTTCTACAGGCTGTGTCGTCTCTTCTATTCGTTTTTGCTCTGTTCTACAGGCTGTGTCGTCTCTTCTATTCGTTTTTGCTCTGTTCTACAGGCTGTGTCGTCTCTTCTATTCGTTTTTGCTCTGTTCTACAGGCTGTGTCGTCTCTTCTATTCGTTTTTGCTCTGTTCTACAGGCTGTGTCGTCTCTTCTATTCGTTTTTGCTCTGTTCTACAGGCTGTGTCGTCTCTTCTATTCGTTTTTGCTCTGTTCTACAGGCTGTGTCGTCTCTTCTATTCGTTTTTGCTCTGTTCTACAGGCTGTGTCGTCTCTTCTATTCGTTTTTGCTCTGTTCTACAGGCTGTGTCGTCTCTTCTATTCGTTTTTGCTCTGTTCTACAGGCTGTGTCGTCTCTTCTATTCGTTTTTGCTCTGTTCTACAGGCTGTGTCGTCTCTTCTATTCGTTTTTGCTCTGTTCTACAGGCTGTGTCGTCTCTTCTATTCGTTTTTGCTCTGTTCTACAGGCTGTGTCGTCTCTTCTATTCGTTTTTGCTCTGTTCTACAGGCTGTGTCGTCTCTTCTATTCGTTTTTGCTCTGTTCTACAGGCTGTGTCGTCTCTTCTATTCGTTTTTGCTCTGTTCTACAGGCTGTGTCGTCTCTTCTATTCGTTTTTGCTCTGTTCTACAGGCTGTGTCGTCTCTTCTATTCGTTTTTGCTCTGTTCTACAGGCTGTGTCGTCTCTTCTATTCGTTTTTGCTCTGTTCTACAGGCTGTGTCGTCTCTTCTATTCGTTTTTGCTCTGTTCTACAGGCTGTGTCGTCTCTTCTATTCGTTTTTGCTCTGTTCTACAGGCTGTGTCGTCTCTTCTATTCGTTTTTGCTCTGTTCTACAGGCTGTGTCGTCTCTTCTATTCGTTTTTGCTCTGTTCTACAGGCTGTGTCGTCTCTTCTATTCGTTTTTGCTCTGTTCTACAGGCTGTGTCGTCTCTTCTATTCGTTTTTGCTCTGTTCTACAGGCTGTGTCGTCTCTTCTATTCGTTTTTGCTCTGTTCTACAGGCTGTGTCGTCTCTTCTATTCGTTTTTGCTCTGTTCTACAGGCTGTGTCGTCTCTTCTATTCGTTTTTGCTCTGTTCTACAGGCTGTGTCGTCTCTTCTATTCGTTTTTGCTCTGTTCTACAGGCTGTGTCGTCTCTTCTATTCGTTTTTGCTCTGTTCTACAGGCTGTGTCGTCTCTTCTATTCGTTTTTGCTCTGTTCTACAGGCTGTGTCGTCTCTTCTATTCGTTTTTGCTCTGTTCTACAGGCTGTGTCGTCTCTTCTATTCGTTTTTGCTCTGTTCTACAGGCTGTGTCGTCTCTTCTATTCGTTTTTGCTCTGTTCTACAGGCTGTGTCGTCTCTTCTATTCGTTTTTGCTCTGTTCTACAGGCTGTGTCGTCTCTTCTATTCGTTTTTGCTCTGTTCTACAGGCTGTGTCGTCTCTTCTATTCGTTTTTGCTCTGTTCTACAGGCTGTGTCGTCTCTTCTATTCGTTTTTGCTCTGTTCTACAGGCTGTGTCGTCTCTTCTATTCGTTTTTGCTCTGTTCTACAGGCTGTGTCGTCTCTTCTATTCGTTTTTGCTCTGTTCTACAGGCTGTGTCGTCTCTTCTATTCGTTTTTGCTCTGTTCTACAGGCTGTGTCGTCTCTTCTATTCGTTTTTGCTCTGTTCTACAGGCTGTGTCGTCTCTTCTATTCGTTTTTGCTCTGTTCTACAGGCTGTNGAAAGTGTCTGTAGAAGTAATTTTTTAAAATATCCTTTTTTCTTGATAAAGTTTTAATACTAATTATTATAATCAAGACATGTTAATTTTTAAATATACTTGTATATTGCGCCACAAGTATATATTATATATACTTGTGGCCCAATATATTCCTTGACTTCTTCCAATGCGGCCCAGAGAAACAAAAAGGTTGGACACCCCTGATCTAGACCGTATTCATTAATCAATTGCTAAGAAATCTACTGTAATTCGGTAAAAGGGCGGAGCTAATAAGTGCTCTGAGCATGGAGCTATAAATATTTGGAGAGGCAGTGGTGAAAATGTTTCCTTTGACAACTTTAAGCCAACTATGATCATGTCTCAGAGTGTTCCGCTATATTATGTAAGGAAAAATTTATTAGCGACTAAAGGATAAATGGCACGAATATCGTCCTCCTTATGTTTTTTGTACTTTTAAAAATATTTTGGATTTTTGGCCAAAGAAAAATATGTTATATACTTCAAATATTTAAGTAATTTTTATATATATTGCAAAGAAAAATTATTAGAACTAAAATTTAAAAAAATGCGTGTTTCGAATTTTAAAGGCCCACCAGTGGCCGAGTGAATAAAACCACTGAACACTGATAATTGGTCGTGAGTTCATATCTTTCCAATGTGGTCACGTGGAGTTTTACGGGTTCTTAACGTTTGTAATACCTAAATAAGGGCGTTTCCCGTAGATTCTTTCCCGAGATCCCCTCTTGGCAGATCGCCCATGTGTCACGTAGCCATAAACAAATAAACCAATCGAATTTTAATGTTCCTAATTTCGTGCCCTGTGCTTTCTTGAGATGTAGATAGGAAATTAAATAAAGTATTTTTCAGTGGCGTGCCGTGACATTTGAAGATAGAGAATCTGTGTTTCTGTAAGCCGACATCCAGGGCAATCAGTCAATTGCGCTAGTGATGGTCAATTGCAGTCAGTGATGGTCTAGGGCAGGGGTCGGAATTAGCGGCTCGCGAGCCGCATGCAGCTCTTTGCATAGACGTTTGCGGCTCTTCGGACATAAACTCCAATTTCATTTCACCTCATTTCACCGCAGCCTTATAACTTATGAGTTTATGAGATAGAGCCGCCGAACAAACTTCGACTTGTTCTCCTTCCGCACATGACCACACTCGCGTTGATCAATATGAGTCGCATAAGAGTGGTAGCATTTGAAGCACATCTATATATATATAACCCATTGAACGCATGTCCGTCCATCCGTGTAACGTTATGCCGAAAACGGCCACTAGAGGTGCCCCTGTCGTGTGTCGTATTTTTGCACATTTTAATTAATATGCGGCTCTCTGGTACTTTTGTTATCCTGTTTTCATGACAATTTGGCTCTTCTCACTTGACAAACTGCCGATCCCTGGTCTAGGGTCCATTCGTATCGTTTGTTCGATAAGCCAGTAAAAACCGTAGACTTCTCTAAATGCATTTTTAATATCACAATTACATTCCGAATCGCTAGCCACGATATAATTGCTACAGTTAAAAATACAGTAATACCCCGACTTACGCGAACCCGGAGTTACGCGATTTTCAAATCTCGTCGATTCGTCTTTTGTTTGAGCGCCACGCAACCCTTGATTACTCACTCCCCCACACTATTGTTCAGCTTACATGTTCGGATGTGTCGCGCGGAATCCACACACAGCTACAATTTATTTTGTGTTATTTATTTCTGTGTTTGTTATATATACGAAGACTCGAGAGACTCTACTATGTCATTCAAACGAAGTAGAACTAATTCTTCTGCATCAAACAAGAAAAGAAAAGCTTTATCTTTGGAATGTAAATTTAACATTGGGTATATTCGTAAAGTCGAACGAGTTAAACGAGAATGACGTTGTCGTTATTTCTATTTCGTTAGACTTTTCGAACGATTCGTTACTAACGCGTTTAACTCGTTTGACTTTAAGAACGTACCCATTATTAAAGACTTCGATACAAAAATGAAAATTTGTGAATTGGCAAAGAAGTTTGATCTACCGGATTNTGTTGAAAGTACTATAGCGAAGTATATCTATGAAAAAAGCATAATAGCATTAAGGTAAAAAGTTACGAAAACTTTCATTTCTAGCTTTAAGTTTACTATCACATACCCAATTGAGCTATAAATTTAAAAAAATAAATAAATTACTAGAAAAATTTATAATTCAAGTACAAATAATTTAATTTTCGCACCTCAGTTGCTATTGTTGGATATAATTGACTAAAATCGTAAGTCCAACCATATTGACACGGTATAAGTGTTTTATTCGATTGATCTGTTAATTCGTCTATGAATGAACTTGAATTTACATCGTACATGTAACACCTTCGAAGCTGTTCGTCCTCCGGCATGGACTGGTTCCAAAACACATCCTGAGGAACGTAGCACCAATGTTCAGGCACCAAGATAATAAAAAACTGTGTGAAGTAAACAAGAGCACAAAATGCAGCAGAAGGTATCACCAATACGCCGCATAATAGTTTCTGATATAAACCAAAATCGCCGACCTTTTGTAGAGCGACGTTATAATCCATAACATTGGAGCTCTACATACACGAGCTCCTCCGTTTTAAAAAGCATCGGTCACGTGACCGAATTTCGCCGGTTATGACGTATTTCCGATACACGTGCTACACGTGCGTAATTGAACCGGGTGGCCTATTTAATAAGGAAAGATAATATTTTTATTTACGATTTAAGATTTAATTTTTTTAATATAAATTAATAAAATATTGCAATATTTAAAATAGTACTCAATAAATAAAACTTGAAAGTTTTGTAAAAGAGTCAATGTCCGATCGTTATTTTATGTTTTGGGGCATTATTTTTATTTAATTATTTTCTTCTCGGGGTTCTTTTTAGTTAAGGACAAACTCCTAAGCACATGTGAAAAAGAAAGAAAAAGCAAACTTAATTTGCATCAGTACCTGATCCTGTAACACCAATTTATGTAAATTAAGACAGTGCAGAGCTGCACTCAACGTGAATAAAAGGCGGCAGATCCACGGAGGTAGGTAGCTTCAGCTGACAAACTGTGGTAGAGACGCATGTGATCAAATAGAGGAAGCGGTATCTTTTCGCTATAGAATCCTTTTGAGGTGGAGATAAAAGTTTTGTTGATTTGGATATTACAAGTATAATTGTCTTTGATTGTTAATTTTTGTTGCTACTTTTCCATTATTTAACTTACTGTTGGGGTAATTAACCCATTATTGTTTTGTTTGTAAATGTAATAAAACTTATATTTATTGTGAATTAGTATATGTGGTTGTAGAAAATTATTATTTTTTTTTTATTTGGAAAGTCCAGGTACTTGAACTCTAATATTGTGTAACCCCTTTTTGTTTTCATAAACGGTGCGTTACAGTTTGTTTTGAGATATTAATTTCGAAAGATAAGTAAAATGATATGCTACTTGTAATTAATCATATAAACCGTCAGAAAACTTCAATTTTATTTACATAATTTGAAAAAAACTATAGTATTTCATTATTTTAAAGAATTTATAGCTGCTTGATATTTCACAAGAAAACACGAAACTAAAATAACGCAAGGAATATCACGAGTAATAAATAATTCCAGAAATAATATTGCCACGCTGTTCACAACACAATATAAAAATGTTCTCACCAAACAATACTTGAATTATTTATGTAAACGCGCTTAGTTTTTATCTCTTTAATATCATAAATCGAAGACTTTTTAAATCCAGAAAGCAAGTATTGGATAAAATTATAGACTAGATATTAGTATCTTCAAAATTAATTTTAAAAGCAAGAATTTTATTATTAATAAATTAAATATAAAATCTATTTAAGGCCTTTGCTATATATATCTCGAAAGCTATATTCATTTTTTAAAAATCCAGCAACGAGTTGCTTAATTTCCCAGTAACATTAAAAATTGCGTATTTGGTCCCATCTGTTATAATATTTTATTAAAAACTTATAACCTTAATTATAAAATGAACAAAAAGCTTAATTTTGAGGTAAGGATGAGTTTTTGTATAAAAAAAAAAAAAAATTATAAATGGTAATAACCAGTAAAATCGTCATTAAGTCCGACCCTACTCGAGATACGTCTCGAGTTGGGTCGGACTTTATCTCCCCACCTCATCGACTTTTAACCACCAAAACTTAATAGCATCAATCCCCTAATACAGAAACCTTCCTGAAAAATTTAATAAATTTTCGACACAAAGCACAGGAGTTTATTAAGCTTCAAACAGGGTGAACAAAATCGTGCCCCCCCCCACATACGCAGTAACATCCATACATACGGAAAAAACCGAATTTGTTTGCATTTATCGACATTTCAAGATGTCCTATGTCCAAAAATTTAGAAATCATGGGGGTCATTTTTGACCGATTCGCCATACTTTCCCTCTGTTATATATAACAGAGCCGAAATAATAAAAATAATTTCATGCAATGAATATTGTAGATTTTATCTTAAGAAAAAAATAGAGAATTAAATCTTGCGGGAACATTTATTACAACTTTGATATTGTATAACTGTACAGTTGATAACTTTACAGCTAAAATTTAATTTTATCAGTTATTGAAAGTGAAGCTCCGATTATAAAAATTTGTAAACGTAAAGAATTTTTTAACAGATCAATTTGATTACTTCCTTAATAGTATTTTATTATGTAGTTAGAAAGGAATTAAATACTAAAGGAAATACTAGTAATATTTAGAATATCTGTCTTATAGAAGCGCTAACATTTTTCATAAATTTTCTTGAAATAGATAAGAAAAATAAAATGTTATTATACAACTAATGAATCAATATACAATCTCGGTATGTTTATTTCAGATTTTTATTAAAATAATCATAAAACACAATTCAGAATTATTTTAAATAAATTTTTGTTACCAGATTTTATGACTTTTACCGTATCATACAATGAAATAAATACTGCATAAGGTTAATCTTACGACATTATACTTTTTATTCTATTTTAAACCTGTAAATTACAATAAAATAAAATTTATTATTGAACTAAATAAATATAAAAAATGCACGTGAGTGTATTGTTGGGATGTCAGTCTGATGGCTGCGATCAGGGAGGAATCCTGGATGCTATAGTTTATCTTCGTCTGTACGAAGAAAGATTTTATTTTACAGTACTTAATAAAATGCAAAATTTTTAAAACAGATATAAGATATATCTTTAACATTACAAATCATAAACAATGTAAACTCAATAGTTATAAATAAAATTAATATGTTAAATTTCAAAACATAATATACTTAATAACTAGATATACTCCGATTTGCTTGATATCTAGATTACTAGATATCAAGCAAATCGGAAGGCTTTTAAAATTATAGTACAATTTAATTTAACTTAAAAATTTCAATCACCAGTTTAATTCTGATTAGATATTTTATATGTTTAAACTAGATATTTTGTTATTAAAGCTTATCACAGATGATTTCACAATGTTTACATTTAGTTTTTTCACACATACTGTATATATATAAGAAACACTAGTTTGGTGTTTTTATTTTATTTGGCCTTGTTAACTTTCAAAAATATTAAATTAAGAAAAATAATAAAAATGAGCGATAGATTTCGATAAAAATGCAGAAATAAATTATTGCTGCATTTTAAAGATTCGTCTCCATTCCTTTTAATAGAAAAGCGTGAAAAAAAAATGTGATTTATTACACCAAGACCCACTAGATGACCAAGCGGTTAAGCTGTCAGCAACCGCTCTGGAGGACCCGGGAACAAATCCAAACGGATCAAAAATCCTAGGAATCTGGGGTGATCCGTTCGGATATGTCTGGTTCCGTCCCTTCTGATCACACCCTTGTAAGCCTGGCTGAACTCACTGTGAGCTTGATTAAATGACAAAAAAAAATCGTGTGTTTAGTCCTACAGAATGGAGAGTCAAGAATAAAAAAAAATGACCGATATCTGTTTGCTATTGTTGAAAGTACTATAGCGAAGTATATCTATGAAAAAAGCATAATAGCATTAAGGTAAAAAGTTACGAAAACTTTCATTTCTAGCTTTAAGTTTACTTATTTTAAATTACTCTAATATCCAGCTTATTTTGTATTGTTTATGAGAATTAATAGTTGTGGGAATTTACCTTTACTTTTTGAATTACACAATTGATTTTTCGTTATTAAAAACAAATTAATGGTGTGTTGTCAAAAAATATGAATCATTCTAAATTACTCAGATGAAAAAATTCTAATCGTTGTTGAATATTACTTTATTTACATACAGTTGCATATACAGTATATTTACAGTTGTATGAACTTGTGTTAATGCTTTGCATATACTTGTATAAATAAATAATTCCTTAAATATAAAATTAACTAGTCTAATATTCAACAGCAATTAGAATTTTTTTGTTGTCTGAGTAATTTCAGGCGATACGAAACAGAGTAATTTAGAGCGATCCATACTTTTTAAACTATGTACAGTACCGGTAATTCATTTTCAATAACCAGAAACCAATTGTATAATTCAGAACAGAAGTAAATTTTCACAAATATTAATTTTTTCAACCATACAAAATACTGGATATTATAATAGTTTAAAATAAGTAAACTTAAAACTAGAAATAAAAGATTTCCGTAACGTTAACATTAATGTTACTATGTTTTTTTTCCCATAGATATGTTTCGCTATATGCTTTGCTTTGTACTTTCAGCAATAGCAAACAGATCTCGATCCTATTTAAAAAATTTTTAACCCTTCGTTCTGTAGGTACTAAACACGCTTTTTTTCAGTCTTTTAATCAAGTTCACAGTGATTTCGTCCAGGCCACAATGGAGTGACCGGATGGTGACGGACGGGACCAGACATATCCGGAAGGATCACACCCTGAAAGTACTGTAGTAGCAGATTACCCAATAGGCGCACTAGGCGCGCACTTATTAAGGCTTCATCGTCACGAGTAGCCTCAAAAATTACAAAGAAAATCTATAATACATCTTTAAAAATCTTGTGAACATTTAAAAAATGTACAGTATATTATAAAGAAAAACCTTGTTGTTATTTAAAGATTTTATTGCCTTTTTAATATTAAAACTGTTCTTCTGTCCGTGTCTTCTCCTAAGGGAGGTTGGCAGTCAGCAAATACCACTGTTCTCTTTTGTAACTTTTATGAATGATTTCTTCCGTATCTACTCCCGTCCATTCTTCGAGGTCGTCCATCCAGCTCCGTCTTCTTCTTCCCCTTAATCTTTTTCCATCAATTTTGCCTTCTAATGTGAGTTTGGGGATTTCATATTTCTCTCCCCTCAGTATGTGTCCACAGTATGCTAGTTAAAACAGTTACTTTTACATTAGACAGAGTTAGACAACCTAATAAATAGGGTATAACAATTTGCAGGGCTTATCACACCAAGGCCGACTGAAAAAAGGACCAGAACTTTTATTAAAAAAAAAAGGATTGGTCTTTTTTAAGTTACTTTTACATAAAAGACTTACAAGTTAGTAATAAAATTGCGCCTAGGGCCTAAAAGAAACATAATCCACCACTACTTGAAAGATTCTTGGGAATTTTCGATCTGTTCGGAACTTCGGATTTGTTCCCGGGTCTCCCAGAGCAGTTACTGACACTTTAAATGCTTGGCCATCAGGTCGGCCTGATCTTGTAATTAAATCACGTTTTCTTTATTTTAAGCATGCTTTTCTATTAAAATGACAATTTAAAAAAATAAATTATTTCTATATTTCTATCGAAACCAATCGTCTATGATTCGTTCACTTTTATTATTTTTCTTAAAAGTTTTAAGAAATATTAGAATTTCAACATAAAATTTAATATCTTTTGAAAGCTAATAACAGGCCACGTGAAATAAAAAACGTCAAACTTAATGTTTTCTAATATATATTCAGTATATGTATAAAAACTTAAATGTAGACATCTTAAAATCATCTGCAATAAGCTTTAATTAATAACAAAACATCTAGACCAGGGGTGTCCAACCCGCGGCCCGCGGGCAGCATGCGGCCAAGGCAAGTTCCAGTGCGGCCCAATAAACGTGTAAACAAAACCGACAAATGTTTTAATTTTTTTATTATTTATTTATTTCAACGGCATAAACTCAAAAAAAGTTTCACAAAGCCATAAACCTTTATTCATATTTTATTTTTGAGTGGAAAGAAAATATTTTCAAATACTTTGAGATGTGTGAATGCGGAATGATTACTAAATAAAGCTGGAGTTGTGACTCAAAGGATTATAGACCCAAATTTGGGAAAAGGAGGGAAAGATGAGAAAGGACAAAAGATGTAGTAGTGAGAAACGTTAAATAGATCTTCT
>NW_019384735.1:132970-173769 GCF_000671375.1 Centruroides sculpturatus | reverse complement strand
TTTGACTTTACGAACGTACCCATTATTAAAGACTTCGATACAAAAATGAAAATTTGTGAATTGGCAAAGAAGTTTGATCTACCGGAATTGTCGGTCAGAACAATTATAAAAGGCAAAGAAAAAATTCTCGAAGCTGTGAAAAATGCTCAATCTTTAAATTCAAGCATCATTCGTAAACGTCACAGTATTATCGCTGAGATGGAAACAATGTTAAAATTATGGCGTAATAATCAAGTAAATGTGAAAAATTGTAAAATAATATAGGCCTAATTTGTTATACATATGTATTATGTAAGATTTTATTAAACATTTTTTTCTAAATTATTGTTTTCTTTAGTCTCCGGCCCCAATTAAAAATTATTTGTATGTATTTATATGAGAAATTATACCCCGACTTACGCGGTTACCGCTCGGTCCCACCTATCGCGTAAGTTCGAGGTATTACTGTAAAATAATAAAAACTTACTCGGTGAAATAAAATGTGCGATGGATGTACCGATGGAACTTCCCCTGAATTGATCCGCTAGTCGTAACTACAGGTGCCAGTGTCGGCATTGCGTGAAGGATTAAAAATATCAAGAATATCGTTCGTAAACAGGTTACAAAAAATATGGATAACGCTAGAATTTTAAAGATAATTGCTGCTATTTTAGCGATATTAGGTTTGGTTACAGCCGGAGTATGCATCTGGATTCTTTCAGATCCGTTAAAATTTACGGTCGTGGTACTGAATCCTGGATATTCTCCTAAAATTGCAATCACCACAGCAGTATTGATGAGTCTGGTAGGAATTGCAACAGTNAATAAATTTTCGACACAAAGCACAGGAGTTTATTAAGCTTCAAACAGGGTGAACAAAATCGTGCCCCCCCCCACATACGCAGTAACATCCATACATACGGAAAAAACCGAATTTGTTTGCATTTATCGACATTTCAAGATGTCCTATGTCCAAAAATTTAGAAATCATGGGGGTCATTTTTGACCGATTCGCCATACTTTCCCTCTGTTATATATAACAGAGCCGAAATAATAAAAATAATTTCATGCAATGAATATTGTAGATTTTATCTTAAGAAAAAAATAGAGAATTAAATCTTGCGGGAACATTTATTACAACTTTGATATTGTATAACTGTACAGTTGATAACTTTACAGCTAAAATTTAATTTTATCAGTTATTGAAAGTGAAGCTCCGATTATAAAAATTTGTAAACGTAAAGAATTTTTTAACAGATCAATTTGATTACTTCCTTAATAGTATTTTATTATGTAGTTAGAAAGGAATTAAATACTAAAGGAAATACTAGTAATATTTAGAATATCTGTCTTATAGAAGCGCTAACATTTTTCATAAATTTTCTTGAAATAGATAAGAAAAATAAAATGTTATTATACAACTAATGAATCAATATACAATCTCGGTATGTTTATTTCAGATTTTTATTAAAATAATCATAAAACACAATTCAGAATTATTTTAAATAAATTTTTGTTACCAGATTTTATGACTTTTACCATATCATACAATGAAATAAATACTGCATAAGGTTAATCTTACGACATTATACTTTTTATTCTATTTTAAACCTGTAAATTAATCATAAAACACAATTCAGAATTATTTTAAATAAATTTTTGTTACCAGATTTTATGACTTTTACCGTATCATACAATGAAATAAATACTGCATAAGGTTAATCTTACGACATTATACTTTTTATTCTATTTTAAACCTGTAAATTACAATAAAATAAAATTTATTATTGAACTAAATAAATATAAAAAATGCACGTGAGTGTATTGTTGGGATGTCAGTCTGATGGCTGCGATCAGGGAGGAATCCTGGATGCTATAGTTTATCTTCGTCTGTACGAAAAAAGATTTTATTTTACAGTACTTAATAAAATGCAAAATTTTTAAAACAGATATAAGATATATCTTTAACATTACAAATCATAAACAATGTAAACTCAATAGTTATAAATAAAATTAATATGTTAAATTTCAAAACATAATATACTTAATAACTAGATATACTCCGATTTGCTTGATATCTAGATTACTAGATATCAAGCAAATCGGAAGGCTTTTAAAATTATAGTACAATTTAATTTAACTTAAAAATTTCAATCACCAGTTTAATTCTGATTAGATATTTTATATGTTTAAACTAGATATTTTGTTATTAAAGCTTATCACAGATGATTTCACAATGTTTACATTTAGTTTTTTCACACATACTGTATATATATAAGAAACACTAGTTTGGTGTTTTTATTTTATTTGGCCTTGTTAACTTTCAAAAATATTAAATTAAGAAAAATAATAAAAATGAGCGATAGATTTCGATAAAAATGCAGAAATAAATTATTGCTGCATTTTAAAGATTCGTCTCCATTCCTTTTAATAGAAAAGCGTGAAAAAAAAATGTGATTTATTACACCAAGACCCACTAGATGACCAAGCGGTTAAGCTGTCAGCAACCGCTCTGGAGGACCCGGGAACAAATCCAAACGGATCAAAAATCCTAGGAATCTGGGGTGATCCGTTCGGATATGTCTGGTTCCGTCCCTTCTGATCACTCCCTTGTAAGCCTGGCTGAACTCACTGTGAGCTTGATTAAATGACAAAAAAAAATCGTGTGTTTAGTCCTACAGAATGGAGAGTCAAGAATAAAAAAAAATGACCGATATCTGTTTGCTATTGTTGAAAGTACTATAGCGAAGTATATCTATGAAAAAAGCATAATAGCATTAAGGTAAAAAGTTACGAAAACTTTCATTTCTAGCTTTAAGTTTACTTATTTTAAATTACTCTAATATCCAGCTTATTTTGTATTGTTTATGAGAATTAATAGTTGTGGGAATTTACCTTTACTTTTTGAATTACACAATTGATTTTTCGTTATTAAAAACAAATTAATGGTGTGTTGTCAAAAAATATGAATCATTCTAAATTACTCAGATGAAAAAATTCTAATCGTTGTTGAATATTACTTTATTTACATACAGTTGCATATACAGTATATTTACAGTTGTATGAACTTGTGTTAATGCTTTGCATATACTTGTATAAATAAATAATTCCTTAAATATAAAATTAACTAGTCTAATATTCAACAGCAATTAGAATTTTTTTGTTGTCTGAGTAATTTCAGGCGATACGAAACAGAGTAATTTAGAGCGATCCATACTTTTTAAACTATGTACAGTACCGGTAATTCATTTTCAATAACCAGAAACCAATTGTATAATTCAGAACAGAAGTAAATTTTCACAAATATTAATTTTTTCAACCATACAAAATACTGGATATTATAATAGTTTAAAATAAGTAAACTTAAAACTAGAAATAAAAGATTTCCGTAACGTTAACATTAATGTTACTATGTTTTTTTTCCCATAGATATGTTTCGCTATATGCTTTGCTTTGTACTTTCAGCAATAGCAAACAGATCTCGATCCTATTTAAAAAATTTTTAACCCTTCGTTCTGTAGGTACTAAACACGCTTTTTTTCAGTCTTTTAATCAAGTTCACAGTGATTTCGTCCAGGCCACAATGGAGTGACCGGATGGTGACGGACGGGACCAGACATATCCGGAAGGATCACACCCTGAAAGTACTGTAGTAGCAGATTACCCAATAGGCGCACTAGGCGCGCACTTATTAAGGCTTCATCGTCACGAGTAGCCTCAAAAATTACAAAGAAAATCTATAATACATCTTTAAAAATCTTGTGAACATTTAAAAAATGTACAGTATATTATAAAGAAAAACCTTGTTGTTATTTAAAGATTTTATTGCCTTTTTAATATTAAAACTGTTCTTCTGTCCGTGTCTTCTCCTAAGGGAGGTTGGCAGTCAGCAAATACCACTGTTCTCTTTTGTAACTTTTATGAATGATTTCTTCCGTATCTACTCCCGTCCATTCTTCGAGGTCGTCCATCCAGCTCCGTCTTCTTCTTCCCCTTAATCTTTTTCCATCAATTTTGCCTTCTAATGTGAGTTTGGGGATTTCATATTTCTCTCCCCTCAGTATGTGTCCACAGTATGCTAGTTAAAACAGTTACTTTTACATTAGACAGAGTTAGACAACCTAATAAATAGGGTATAACAATTTGCAGGGCTTATCACACCAAGGCCGACTGAAAAAAGGACCAGAACTTTTATTAAAAAAAAAAGGATTGGTCTTTTTTAAGTTACTTTTACATAAAAGACTTACAAGTTAGTAATAAAATTGCGCCTAGGGCCTAAAAGAAACATAATCCACCACTACTTGAAAGATTCTTGGGAATTTTCGATCTGTTCGGAACTTCGGATTTGTTCCCGGGTCTCCCAGAGCAGTTACTGACACTTTAAATGCTTGGCCATCAGGTCGGCCTGATCTTGTAATTAAATCACGTTTTCTTTATTTTAAGCATGCTTTTCTATTAAAATGACAATTTAAAAAAATAAATTATTTCTATATTTCTATCGAAACCAATCGTCTATGATTCGTTCACTTTTATTATTTTTCTTAAAAGTTTTAAGAAATATTAGAATTTCAACATAAAATTTAATATCTTTTGAAAGCTAATAACAGGCCACGTGAAATAAAAAACGTCAAACTTAATGTTTTCTAATATATATTCAGTATATGTATAAAAACTTAAATGTAGACATCTTAAAATCATCTGCAATAAGCTTTAATTAATAACAAAACATCTAGACCAGGGGTGTCCAACCCGCGGCCCGCGGGCAGCATGCGGCCAAGGCAAGTTCCAGTGCGGCCCAATAAACGTGTAAACAAAACCGACAAATGTTTTAATTTTTTTATTATTTATTTATTTCAACGGCATAAACTCAAAAAAAGTTTCACAAAGCCATAAACCTTTATTCATATTTTATTTTTGAGTGGAAAGAAAATATTTTCAAATACTTTGAGATGTGTGAATGCGGAATGATTACTAAGTAAAGCTGGAGTTGTGACTCAAAGGATTATAGACCCAAATTTGGGAAAAGGAGGGAAAGATGAGAAAGGACAAAAGATGTAGTAGTGAGAAACGTTAAATAGATCTTCTGTTAAACAAATAGGGACCCCGTAATTTTTCAACCTTTTTCACTTCTTTATCTTTTGTTCTTTGCCTCTTTTTCCCGCACTTGGGTCTATAATCCTTTGATTCACAGCTCCAGCTTTATTTAGTATTTCTTCCAACGTTGCAAGATTTGGCTAATTGGGCCAAATGTGGCTGCTTTTTTTTGCTTCACGTAAAAAATATCATTTGGTGCTTTCGCTACTTTTTCGGCTACATATTATTTATAATTATATTAATTGAATAAAAATGCACTTTAAAATGATGTTTCATCGCTTTTTATTAATTACAGACCCAAATAAAACAAATATTTGTGTTTTTTAAATAAATTTTCTTTACTCTCTTTTATAATAAATGAATTTATCTATTTCTAAGTAAAAACTGAAAGTGTCTGTAGAAGTAATTTTTTAAAATATCCTTTTTTCTTGATAAAGTTTTAATACTTATTATTATAATGTAGACATGTTAATTTTTAAATATACTTGTATATTGGGCCACAAGTATATATTATATATACTTGTGGCCCAAAATTCCTTGACTTCTTCCAATGCGGCCCAGAGAAACAAAAAGGTTGGACACCCCTGATCTAGACCGTATTCATTAATCAATTGCTAAGAAATCTACTGTAATTGGGTAAAAGGGCGGAGCTAATAAGTGCTCTGAGCATGGAGCTATAAATATTTGGAGAGGCAGTGGTGAAAATGTTTCCATTGACAACTTTAAGCCAACTATGATCATGTCTCAGAGTGTTCCGCTATATTATGTAAGGAAAAATTTATTAGCGACTAAAGGATAAATGGCACGAATATCGTCCTCCTTATGTTTTTTGTACTTTTAAAAATATTTTGGATTTTTGGCCAAAGAAAAATATGTTATATACTTCAAATATTTAAGTAATTTTTATATATATTGCAAAGAAAAATTATTAGAACTAAAATTTAAAAAAATGCGTGTTTCGAATTTTAAAGGCCCACCAGTGGCCGAGTGAATAAAACCACTGAACACTGATAATTGGTCGTGAGTTCATATCTTTCCAATGTGGTCACGTGGAGTTTTACGGGTTCTTAACGTTTGTAATACCTAAATAAGGGCGTTTCCCGTAGATTCTTTCCCGAGATCCCCTCTTGGCAGATCGCCCATGTGTCACGTAGCCATAAACAAATAAACCAATCGAATTTTAATGTTCCTAATTTCGTGCCCTGTGCTTTCTTGAGATGTAGATAGGAAATTAAATAAAGTATTTTTCAGTGGCGTGCCGTGACATTTGAAGATAGAGAATCTGTGTTTCTGTAAGCCGACATCCAGGGCAATCAGTCAATTGCGCTAGTGATGGTCAATTGCAGTCAGTGATGGTCTAGGGCAGGGGTCGGAATTAGCGGCTCGCGAGCCGCATGCAGCTCTTTGCATAGACGTTTGCGGCTCTTCGGACATAAACTCCAATTTCATTTCACCTCATTTCACCGCAGCCTTATAACTTATGAGTTTATGAGATAGAGCCGCCGAACAAACTTCGACTTGTTCTCCTTCCGCACATGACCACACTCGCGTTGATCAATATGAGTCGCATAAGAGTGGTAGCATTTGAAGCACATCTATATATATATAACCCATTGAACGCATGTCCGTCCATCCGTGTAACGTTATGCCGAAAACGGCCACTAGAGGTGCCCCTGTCGTGTGTCGTATTTTTGCACATTTTAATTAATATGCGGCTCTCTGGTACTTTTGTTATCCTGTTTTCATGACAATTTGGCTCTTCTCACTTGACAAACTGCCGATCCCTGGTCTAGGGTCCATTCGTATCGTTTGTTCGATAAGCCAGTAAAAACCGTAGACTTCTCTAAATGCATTTTTAATATCACAATTACATTCCGAATCGCTAGCCACGATATAATTGCTACAGTTAAAAATACAGTAATACCCCGACTTACGCGAACCCGGAGTTACGCGATTTTCAAATCTCGTCGATTCGTCTTTTGTTTGAGCGCCACGCAACCCTTGATTACTCACTCCCCCACACTATTGTTCAGCTTACATGTTCGGATGTGTCGCGCGGAATCCACACACAGCTACAATTTATTTTGTGTTATTTATTTCTGTGTTTGTTATATATACGAAGACTCGAGAGACTCTACTATGTCATTCAAACGAAGTAGAACTAATTCTTCTGCATCAAACAAGAAAAGAAAAGCTTTATCTTTGGAATGTAAATTTAACATTGGGTATATTCGTAAAGTCGAACGAGTTAAACGAGAATGACGTTGTCGTTATTTCTATTTCGTTAGACTTTTCGAACGATTCGTTACTAACGCGTTTAACTCGTTTGACTTTAAGAACGTACCCATTATTAAAGACTTCGATACAAAAATGAAAATTTGTGAATTGGCAAAGAAGTTTGATCTACCGGATCTAGAACAATTATAAAAGGCAAAGAAAAAAATTCTCGAAGCTGTGAAAAATGCTCAATCTTTAAATTCAAGCATCATTCGTAAACGTCACAGTATTATCGCTGAGATGGAAACAATGTTAAAATTATGGCGTAATAATCAAGTAAATGTGAAAAATTGTAAAATAATATAGGCCTAATTTGTTATACATATGTATTATGTAAGATTTTATTAAACATTTTTTTCTAAATTATTGTTTTCTTTAGTCTCCGGCCCCAATTAAAAATTATTTGTATGTATTTATATGAGAAATTATACCCCGACTTACGCGGTTACCGCTCGGTCCCACCTATCGCGTAAGTTCGAGGTATTACTGTAAAATAATAAAAACTTACTCGGTGAAATAAAATGTGCGATGGATGTACCGATGGAACTTCCCCTGAATTGATCCGCTAGTCGTAACTACAGGTGCCAGTGTCGGCATTGCGTGAAGGATTAAAAATATCAAGAATATCGTTCGTAAACAGGTTACAAAAAATATGGATAACGCTAGAATTTTAAAGATAATTGCTGCTATTTTAGCGATATTAGGTTTGGTTACAGCCGGAGTATGCATCTGGATTCTTTCAGATCCGTTAAAATTTACGGTCGTGGTACTGAATCCTGGATATTCTCCTAAAATTGCAATCACCACAGCAGTATTGATGAGTCTGGTAGGAATTGCAACAGTTATCCTTCCCGTGAATACAAGCGAACGCATTTTCTTTAGTTCGGGTTTAACATTTATGGCATTGGCATTATCTCTCACGTCTTTTTCTATAGCAATCGATGAGATTTCCGACGATTACCTACCGAATGATATTTTAGAATCATATTACAGAAGATTGAAGATAGTGGCTGGCTTTTCTGGATGCGATGCAGCAATTACAATTTTGGTACTTTGCGCTTTCTTTGTGAATCGTGCATGATGATAATACGATTTCTGTGATTAGTGATTTCTTGATGTCAAGGAAACAATGAACTTTAGGATTTCATTGAATCTATATATATATAATCGAGACGAGTTAATATTTTTTTACCTGGTACAAAATATTCTTCAATTGTATGAATATACTTTTAAAGAAAAAACGTACATAAAAATATAAAATATTCTTTACTTTTTAAATCTTAAAACAATGTACTTAGTCAAATAGCTCCCTACGAGTGGCTAATGGAAGGAATCGGAGACGGTTGCAGAGCGTGCATACACTTGGACAGCCAAATCCCCAGGGTGCCGATACCGGTCAATGCCAGATATCTCTTTTGTCGCATCACTAGTATATCTCAAAGGACGCGACTGGGCTGTTGTAGATTTTAAACGTTTCTCATCATAGCTGTAAAAATCCTCCATATGAACCAGGGGGGGAGAAAGAAAGAAAGCTGTAAAAATCTAAATATGTTAAACTTTTAATAGTTATTTGTTTTCTAATTCGTTTTAGCACCAAGTATCCTCAGAAATTTCCAAAATTTACAACTTTTCGGTCACTCTCATTGAACTGGAAAAATTTCTGTTTTTATTACATTAATAATACGAAGAAATCAGTCTCCACTGTACACGGCTAGAGATGATTCGGTTAAGCTTTTGTTTAAGTAAAATTTCGGCTCTTTCGTCAGAATTTTGTTTATGTCCCCAATTCCCTAATCGCTTAATTATTTAACTACTTCTTAAGTAGAAATAAGTCGAAACCGGTTACTTTGTACTCGGAATATTTGTAGTCTCGGGAAAATGTGGAAAGACAAATTTTTATGCCAAACGGATACATAAATCGTAAATTTAAGGAAAATAAATTCTAAGAGCTTTTTCTGTACCTGGTGCATCTCTCTCATTCATTAAATTTAGTTGTAAATGACGCTGTCGAAGTAACGGTTAATTTTTTAACATTATACAAGAATTGTACACGTTTTTTTCTACACCCCCTTAAAGATGGGATATACGAAATCGTAATATCATTTACATTATAATCTCTCTCTAAAGAAATTAGTCGTTCTGATTGATGAGTTTTCACTAGCAGAAAAATTTAATGTTAGAATGTCAGCGCGATTTGTAAAACTTTTTGGAAACGAAGTTAATATTTTTGAATTTGCTGACATTTTTTAATTGCAATTTTCTGTTTTTAATATACAGAACAGTTTATAAGGTTGTTGGAAACACGTTTTCCTCTTAATGAATTTCATTATAACAACTTCATATCAATACCTAAATTGTTAACATTTTAATTATAGCCTGTATTATGTAAAACTTTCTTGAATAAAGAATGTTCAATCGATACTTGCCCGTATTAATTACAGTTAATTTATTCAATCAGAAATTAGACAATGCATATTTTGCTCTGATTTCTAATACAGGGAATTCTAATACAATTTTTTTAGTTGTCCCTTAGAAGACACTTTTATGTATTGTCTCTTTTTTAAGAATTTTTCTTAAATTTTGTTACTAACTTATTGGTCCTGACAATTTTTATCAAATGTTTCTTCTTTTTGGGTGGAGAAACTATAGCACTGCTGAATAATTTGGTCTAACTGTAAAAGTAACTTGTTTCATTTCACTGATGAGTCGGCCACAATTGATTTAACTGCCAATGTGATGGTATTAACATTTCCAGACTTGAAGATGCAATTTATCATATCTGCCATTTAAAACTATATTTCAGCTAAATTTCTCATACATATATAAAAGTATCAATCTTGGTTTTCCCAATTGAATGAATCTGAGAATGTCATTCTGATTCATTTCAGTCATTTGTAATATTATATATTAATATATACATGTCTTTGGCATATATATTGGTATTAATCTTGTTAAAGTGTTTTAAGTCATATCAGATTCTTTAAAAATGCTGACAAAAGGGAAAAGCAGCCTGCCACTGATAGAACATACAAAACACTGATGGTTGACAACTATGCAAAGCACATATCAAAGAAACACTGAAGCATAGTCATCATGCTATTCCATGGAATTGGGAGCACAAAAGTAAACATGGTTCTTTTCATACTCATGTTACGTTTTTGTAAATTTAATTTTTAGTTGGAACATCAAAACATTTATTTGGCATATCTCTTTTATTAGACTAAATTTCTGGGAGACAGACTTCACCATCAGATTTATCATAGCATTCTTGACCCTCCATTATCATTCCATCATTGTATGGTTCAACTTCATAGTCTGGTCATCCTCCTGGTAATTAGTTGGCACAGAACTGAAGATATGAAAGAGCCTTGTTAAAAATACTAAATATTTTGATACTTTATATGTAGTTTTTTGTATAACTTACATTCTTATCCTTTAAAACTTAAAAATGAATTATAATTTTTTAAAAAAATTTCATAAAATTGAAGAACCACAAAATGTCTTTAGTTTTAGTCCATGTCACATCAGAATAAACCAGTCTTATTGCAGTCAACTTTTTATCTAGTGTAAAACTGGTTTATTCACCTAGTGTGAGGACAAAAAAATGAACACATTTTGTGGTTCTTCAATTATTTTGTAAATTTTTTTTAAATAAAACACTTGTCTTGGCTTTTTTATGAATAATAATTATACACTGCTTACAAAAATTAGGGGATATTTCAAAATGAATATGAAATGATAAAAAAAAAAATATTTGATTTTTGTTTATTAAACGAGAACATCACAAAAACAAACGACAAGTCAAAGAAAGTTGTTCGATTATGCAAACTGGTAATTGAGTAGCAAGTGACATATTGGTGGGGATGAACAGAAGCATGTCAAACTGGATGAGAGTGCCACACATTGACTATTCAGTAGTGTGTATGGTCACCCAAGATTGCCAAAATATACTGACGGCAATGTGGCAAAGACAGGATCAGATTGTCCAGCAGTTCTTGTGGGATCCTCTGCCACTCTTGCTCCAGGGCAACTTCCAGCTCAAGCATTGTGGGAGGCATTAGACAGTTTGCCAGACATTTTCCCAATGCATACCAAGTATGTTCAATGGGATTCAGGTCTGGAGATTGTGAAGGCCAGTTCATGTGTCCTGAAGCATGTTGTTGACAAGATGTGCATGGTGGGGCCTTGCATTATCGTCCATGAAAAGAAAGTTGTTTCCAACTGCTCCAGCATAGGGTACCACTATAGGTTGCAGGACCTCATCTCAATATCTGACAGCAGTCAGCGATCCATTTATGATGACATGGAGGTTGGTATGACCAACGCTAATGCCAGTCCACAATTCCACCACCACCAAAGGAGTCCCTTTCTGGCATGAAATGTGGATTCTTCCATGTTCCTCGTTCACACCAGATCAGGATACAGTGACAAACTGAACTGTGACTCAACAGAAAAGAGGACGTGATGAGTGGTCAACAAAGTTGACCACTCATCACGGGTCCAGTGACAATGCTCACTGGCCCACCTTCTATGGATTCAGCAGATAACAGAATGCATACCATTGGCCGCAGGGCATTCAGTCCAACATGGAGCCAATTTTGTGTGATCTGGGTGCATATCCATCATCTAGTGGCAGCAAGAAACTGTCCCTTCAGCTCTGTTGCATCACTTGCCTGTTCCTTTTTGCCAATAAGGTCAAGTAGTGGCCATCTCATGCTGTTGTGGCAGATGGGCGACCCTGCCCTTGTCTTCTTCATACCGTGCCAGTCTCTTGAAAGCAATTCCATTCTGCTAATCACACTTTGAGATGTTCCAAATGCTGTTGCCACTGTCATCTGTTTGACCAGCAGCTTCAAGACATCCTCTCTACAGGCTTTGCATTTGGGCAAATCGTGTTGTAGGGCATTGAAAGAGCTGGAAAATTGCAGGATGTGCACTTTCAAGATCAGGGAACATGCAAATTCACCAGCACTTTCAGCCTTTTATATAGTGCATTTTCACCGATGAAGTAAAAGTTGGTTATGCATCTGAATTGCATAATCAAACAACTTTCTTTGACTTGTTTGCTTTTCTGATGTTCTTGTTTAATAAAAAAAAATCAAATGTTGCTTTTTTTAATCACTTCATATTCATTTTGAAATATCCTCTAATTTTTGTGAGCAGTGTATTCTCCTTATTAGCAAATACTGAAAAGCCACTATTAGTGTCAGTATAATACTGGTATTTTGGTTTTGGAAATTAAGGCTGAAAACTGATATTGCAATTCCTACTTGGACAATGATGATGCAATTTGGGTCAGTCAACATTGGCTCACAGAGTTAAACTTTTTGCTTTCTCATTAGGCTGAATATTTTCAGTGTTAAGATTTTGTTAAATACAGTATATGAAATATTTGTTTACAGACTAATTTTATTTCATAAAACTCTCTTTTCTTTTCATTTTGAATAATACTTTAGTGGATATTCATGATTGTTTCTAAACTACATCTTTTGTTTTTCTTTTTTTTATCAAACTTATCAGAAGAATGTTTAAAATTTTTAGTTATGTTCAAGTTTATCAACTGCAGAGAAAAAGTACACATACCATTTATAATACTTTTATTACACACAATATGGAAGACTACTTTACTTGTTAGTAAAATACTATCAAGTCCAACATATATCATTTTTAGAGCAAGTATACATTTCCCAAGAATTAAAAACTGATATTTTGAAAATTTAACAACAATTTCCCTTTTCTATTTTGCATTAATTTTACATTATTATTATTATTATTAAAAAAAAAAGCTAGTTTTGAAATTTAACATCTACTTTAATGAATATTGCACTATAAATTAAAAATTTTGTAATATTTGATAACATTGAAAAACTATGCAAAACAACAGTGTAAGCATTTTTATATCACGAATGTGTACATTTACATATGCATAACTTTTGTGCAGTTAAATATTTTCAAATATCAAAATATATTTATATATACTGTATATATATATATATATATGAAATAGCAAATGACAAAATTTCTGAAATACCATGTTAGGAATGTAGTAATATTTAAATACACAGAAATTGATGATGCAATTCAGATATATACAATAAGGTTTTTAAAAAATGAGTACTTACAGATAATTACTCATTTATGTAAATCTTAATTTATATTCAATAATCAAATATATATATTTTTGCTTTGTTTAATAATTATTTAATAATTTTTGCTTTGTTTAATTATGGAAATACAAATAAATTGTATTTAAGTGATATTTTTAAAATGTATTTGTGCATAATTCTGAGCTAGACTCCTATTACAATTATTTAAGAAAAAATAAATATCTAAATGACAATAAATTATGCACAAACTTTAAAATTTACTGATGGAAGATGTTATTTGTGTGAATTCTTAATGTAACTATTTTTAATTGTTATATCTGATGGTCCCAAATGTTTATTGATATTATGTCTGAATTGCTTTTTCTTAAAGATTTTTTATTAAAGAATATGATCTACAGTATAATAATACATAATAGCTATATAAGGCACAATTTTTTAAATAGCTATTTCAGAGTCAAAATTTTAATTTGTTGTTTATGCCCCTATATACTGTAAACATATTCATATAAAACAATTTAATAGCCTTAATTAATTTTCTTTTCACATAACTTTGCATGAAGTTTAATTAAATCTTGTTCAAATAAATCATATATAAGATTGCCTTTTTCATCAAACCAACTACTAACTGATTTTTCTAAGGAAGATTCTTGAGATTTTTTAGAATTACCACTTGTATGTATCATACTTAAATGATATTTATCATCAAATCTGTAAATAAAAAAATTATAATCAATATCATGGGCATGCTATAACACTAAATATTAATAAATATAAAAATCTAAAAATTATGATTATTAAAACTTTACATATTCTAAATCATTGAATTAATGATATTATATATTAAATTTCATTTAAAATCTAAATAATTTTAAGATTCCTTAATTTGAAATTTATTGATAATTCTAATAAAATTTATTTAGCAACCTATGAGATAACTAAAAATGAGTCCTGCTGAATGTATAATAAATGGCCGCAGTATTTTGACTGTGCAAAGGTAGCGTAATAATAGTCTTAAAATTTGAGACTGGGATGAAAGGATAAACTGGAGAATTTCTTTCTTAGCTCCACCTTTTTAAATTTACTTTTTAGCATATTTAAATTAGTATTTATGTATTTACAAAAAAGTATACAATGTTAATACAGTGCAAAATATATTTAATTTTGTTAATAAGATTTCACTAGATCAATGATTTTCAATTATTCTGATACATCTTTTTGTTGCGACAGAAGTAATATTATGATAATGATTTACATATGATCTAACTTATAATAATTATAATTATAAACAAAGGAAAGATGAATGCCTTCTGTAAACACAAACATTTTAGAATTGACAGTGCAGTTAATTTTCATTTATAAAATTTAAATTTATCTATATATATATAATTATTTATTTATCTTATTTTAATTTAAAAAAATATATACCTTTTCAATGTTGAACTAACAGTCCAAACTTGATCTGGATCCAGTCCAGAAGGGTCTTTTTCAAAAGCAACTAAAAAAATACCTTTTTCCAAAAATGTGGTATACAAGGTTAGAATTCCCATCAGAATGAAATATGTAATTAAATTAAGGCTCATTATCTCAAAATAATAGTTTCAGATACTTTCTAATATTTTAACAATTTCATAAAATTATTTTCAATAAAAAAAATAATAAAATATATCACATCAGTGAGCAAACTCTTAGTATTCACAGATTATAACCTGACTGAGATTTACAAGATTTATTTAACTCATTCCTGAAAAGCTCTTATGAATAAAAATCTTGTAAACACAAAAAAAGCTTTTCCATTATGGCTGAAATCTGTACATTGTTCCAGAAAAACCCAGTCATCCTACCCATGTTCCAAAACGTGTGTTATGAAACACACATTTACTATCAAACAATAATCTAAATAAAATATAATAAATAAAAACATTGATTAAGTTATACACAAATATGGAAGGAATTAATATAAGTGTGTCAAACATATGTTTTTAGACATTTATTTTAATGATAAGAAAACAAAAGTTAGTTAAAACAATCAGCAAGAAGAAAATAAGTAAAATAAATTTTTTTTAATTAACCACTTTTTCATAGCTGTCTTATTAAATACACTAAATCTAGAAATATTGGATCTGATTCACAACAGTTATATCATAGTAAAGAAAACAAATATTAAATACATCTTTAAAAAAACTTTTTAAACACAGATAATTAGCACATAAACATAATAAAACAATTGTTTTTAGCAGCTAAGCTTTCATTTCAGTCTGGTATAAAATTTGGCTCTGATGTTGCATTTAAGTAACTACTAGGCCAATAAAATATAAAGTACCTTCCCCTCAGACCTAAAGTTTGTGCACCCCATCCTAAGAAATGTTCTGCTGAAATATGAAAAAGTGTCATTATTGAGGATGTGGAGACAATGCAAATCAGGAAGAGAAAGGTTTTAAATGTTATTGGTTTAAAAAAAGTGAAATGAAAAAATTATTGCAGAGATCACATAAAAAGATTTCACAAAAAGTAAAAGCACTGGTCTTGAAGTTCATACAGTACTGACAACAATGGTCATCCCATCAATCCCTGTAATTTTCTACTAGCATATTCTGCTTTGCACTGTGGCAATGAATGGAACTGGCATCCAACAGGTCTAAACATTGATCTTCTGTACTGGGAGAGTCGACACTATCTTGCAAAATCAGGGGGAAGATGTCAAAGAATGTTTAGCAAGTATCCCGATAAGAGAAATTAGGAGAAACTCCTTTGTTTCTGAATACTCACTCAGTCCAATCTTTCTTTAAGCATTATGATTCCACTAAATCCTTTGGTCCAAAGAGAAAACATAGAAAACAAAAGACTATGGTGGATAGACAAGATTGCATGCTTATCTTAGGAATCAAGGCTCAGCAACCAGAACTTACACAGACTGCAGGACTACAGAAAGAAAAGATTGGTAGGAAAGTTTCAATCAAAATAACCACTAAATGGCTAAGGGAGAATGACTACAGATCATACAAAGCCAAGCATAAGCCCTTGCTAACAAAGGCCCAGGAGAGGATACAAAATTAATGAGCTAAAGATCATCTGCATTGGATAGATCAGGATTAGTGTCAAATAATATGGTCTGACAAGTCACCTTTCAAGGCCTACAGAAATACTGGATGGGTCATCAGAAAGACAAACAAAAGCCTGAAGAAAAGCTGTATCAAACAGCAAGTTAAGTTTCCATGTAAGAAGCAAATATGGGGATGTTTCAACATTGCTGGTGTAGATATGGTTCCTTATGAATCAACATTAAAAGCACTTTGTAGAGACTATTAAAATTAAAGTTTCTAGAGCACTTTTCACAACAAATGTATGACATACAAAACTAAAAAACCTATCACTGCATATAAACATATGGGATACAACAGTGACTGAGAATGGGGTTAACAGAAGAATGGCATGGATTCTGCAAGATGTGTGTCAGTGCATCATGTCTACTATGCCTCATGTTGGGGTCTTGTATTCTGTAAAAGAAATTACAAAATAGTAAGAAGTCACAAAAGCCTCAAGAATCATCCTGCATGAACTTCAAAGACAATGAGTTTTCAACACAGGTCTTTTTTTACAATTATGGTCATATGTACAGTACCTTTTTTCAAACTTTGTTTTCTACAAGTTGGAAATAAAAGGGTTTTCCTTTTATAGTTTTATCAGTTATTTCCTTAACATGAATATCATGCAGAAGTAAATACTCAACAAACTCCTTTGACATGCAGAAACTTCTAGGTCACGGAAGGAAAATACTGTATATATGTCTTAGATCTAAAAGTTTGGGAACTTGGCATATAGTTTTTTGCCTAGAATAGTTTAAAATACTGACATACAACCACCTTAATAAAAACCCCTTTTGGCAATGATACACTTTTTCCAGCACTTGTACAGTTTCAGGAAGCATTGCTGTAAGACTTCTTTTGCAACCATCTACAATGTCTGATGTGATGCTGCTTTTATTTCTTTTGATGACTCAAAACAATGTCAAAATGATCTCAGGCTATTTTGACATTGTTTTGAGTCATCAAATGAGATAAAAGCAGCATCAAAGGTGATTGAAAAAGAAGGCTTCCAAAAGCTGTATGAGTTCTGGAAAAACTTTATCTTTGCCAAAGGAGTTTCTTTTGAGGGTGGTTGTATGTTGGTGTTATAAACTATTCAAGGCAAGGAACTATATGCCAAGTCCTGAAATTTGCTGACCCTACTACATATATTCAATTTTTTTTTAATTTGTAAAAAACTGAATTATAAAATATAACACATTTGTGACTTGTGTAAATAATGTATAAGATTAATCTATGTTTGATTAATGCAGTCTTTTGATAAGTATAGATTCTAGTATAATACTGTACAATGAATTATTTATTTTAAAAATAAAGATTATATACATTTGAGAGGACCATGCCTTGCATGAAACTCCCAGACAAAACCCATAAAGAAATAAATTACATACAAGCTTAAAAAATACAATATACATAAAATGAAATAATAACTTAAAATGCAATATGCATAAAATGTAATATAAATAAATGCTAAAACCCTATTGCAACTATATATAAAAGGATAACAAGTTTTTAGAGTTAAAAAAATGACATTCCTCAATAGACTTTATGTTAAGAATGGCACAATAAAAAAAAAAGACTGTCCTGAGAAGGACAACATATAATTTGGAAGATGAGACAAGACATTGTATGTGAAACATGCAAGGGGACTCAGAAATATTTTATCAGAAAAAAGCAGCCCATAAAAACATTTAAAAACAGAATAAGATCAAAATTTTTGACTCTTGCTTAATAATCTTGTTAATATGATGAAAAAAAAGTTAGACATCCATCAATTAGGATTCCAAAGTCATTTATTGAATAAACATATGAAACATGATAATTTGAAATACAAAAAGGAAAGTACACTGGAATGTAAATCAGCACAAAATACAGTCAACACTCTTGACAAGTTAATTTCAAAATTATATTTTTCAAGTGTATGCAAATTAATGTTTTGAAGAACACTAGAATTTGAACTGATCATTAGCATATAGAATAAAATTAGAAATATCTACATTAGCAAAAACATGATTGATATAACAAAAACAGGATACTCTGTGAGATACAACATAACAAGGAAAATGGAGAAAAGTTTAATTTAATTAATCAAAAAAGCTCACAACATAAAATAATTGTTAAGCCAATATGGAATATGAATATCAAAATCATCTAAAAGAATATTTAGTAATTTGGAAGCAAAAGAAGTTTATTACCTGTAATTATTTACATTACAGAAAACATAAAAATAAAATTATATAAAAAACCCAATCAAATGACATTTAATTTTTTCATCAGGCTAACAAAACAATGATATTTAACAAATTTCATGCTGGGTTAATTGAAGACACAGACTGTCCAAAAAAATTTTTGGTAGACCATTTATTCACTTTGTGTTCCAGAACAAACAAATGGAAAGGATGAAGAATGTGAAGATGGCTATAAGACCCATGAACTCTAAGTTAAAATTTACAATTTTAATTAGATATATTTCTGTGTTTTTTACAGGAATGTTTGTAAACTTGACGGCCAAGTAGCCTAAAAAAAAGGTCAGGTCATCAAAAAGATTGTTCTGGAACACAAAGTGAATAAATAGTGTGTACCAAAAATTTTTTTTTGGACAGTCTGTGTCTTCAATTAACTCAAAAAATATCATCCAACAAAATTCCAAAATTTCATGCTCTCAATTAATTTCTAGCTTTACCAAAATAAGTAAAAGAAGACAATTCTAACAATAAATGCTTTTTAGCATTTTAAAGTCAACAACTGATTTCACCTGTCATAAAAAATTTTGGAAATGCCTGCAAAGTTATAAACCACAACTAAACCCACAACTTCGCCTGTGTGGATTTTGCAAGAAAACCCCATTTATATTCAGTATTTCAACAACCATAGTAATTGTTATATATAACACCTACCACTGAGAATGATGAGAACTGCTGAGAATCAAATGAACTGTTTTCAATTTGATCAATTTTCTGGAACATTTACAATCGTTCTATAATTGAACCAATATGCAATAACAAATTCAAATTTAAAACGATTTGAACATTTGGTTAAAAAACTGAAATATATAAATATATTTATAACAATGTCTGAAATGTTATCAATTTAATACACCTAAGTACTCAATGAAGACTAAATGTAGTTGAAAACAAAAAATTGCATCTAAAATAGTACAGTAAAAGCCATTCTTCAGGTAAAGTCTTAATGCTCTCCTCTTAGTGTGCATTTTCATGACGTACCCTAACTGTGTACCAAATTTCACTTCTTTAGGTTCAATGGTTTGCTCTGGGCAATGATGAATCAATCACTCAGTCAATCTGTCAGGACAAGTAATTTTATATATTTAGATTACGAACTGTCATATAAGTGATTCTACTATTGAATTTTTTTGCTTAAAATCACTCTACAGATAATTTTTGATTTCAAATAATAGAATCATATTGAATATTATAATACACTTGTAAAAATATAATTTCTTATAAATGTATAAATTACTGTATATTTGTAAACTGTAATATTTAACTATTCCTGTTTTAAAAATATAAATAAACAATAATTTATATTTTTAAAACAAGAAAATATTTTTGAAGAATTAAAAGTTTGTTAATTAAAGGGCTATATGTTGTCTCAATCAAAACTTCAGACTATGAGGTGTTAAATAGAATTAAACAAAATATTTTAATCTTGCAAGTGCTTTCAATGTAAATATGTACGTCGTCTTCAGGCAATTCAAAATCAAATAGAGAATTTGAACAGAACAGAATTATCTATTCGATTTTGAATTGCCTGAAGACAACGTACATATTTACGTTGAAAGTGCTTGCAAGATTAAAATATTTCGTTTAATTCTATTTAACGCCTCATAGTCTGAAGTTTTGATTGAGTTAACTGTTGGCATGACATCCAAGCCAAGTATTCTATATGTTGTCACATAAAATTTATTTTAAATTACAATTATTATTTTTAAAAGGATATGTAGTTACACAAGCAATAAGTATTGGACGAGATAGAGGAAATGGATAATAATAATCCCAGACAAGAGCAAACATTGCTGTTCCTACAGCAATTCCAGATATTGCCAGCCTGCCATCCATAAGACGATGATTTTCAATATATTTCAGTTTCTCAGTAAACATCTGTAAAATCATAAATTGTTATTAGTTTTAAATAATTCAAAAGTTTAAAAACTTTAAAAAGTTTAAAATCTAAAATAAGCTTAAGTTATCTGATTCATACAATATTTTTTTATTAACAGCAAATATTAAGTTTTTACAATTGATATTTTAAATGAAAATGATTTTCTTACAAATGAAAAGATATACATAGGCTGTTTTTTTTCAAGCTCCGATGGTCCTTAAAAAAAAAAAAAAACAAGTGTAAATAACAAAATAAATTTATTACCAAAAGTTAGATACAAACATGGTTACATTTCAACATAACCACTGCGAAGATTGAGGCATTTGTAATATCTGTAGACGAGTTTTTCCATCCCCCTTGTCATAGAATGTTGCTACCAATGACTTGAGATGGGCCCTAACGTTGTTTTGAAGATTGTAATTAGTCTCGAACATTTGCCCTCCTAGCCACTTTTTTGTTCAGGAAAGAGGTGGAAGTCACTCAGCACTAAATTGGAGCTATACGCTGGTTAAAGGTGGCGAAGACTTCACCTGTTTCCTGAACTGAAAACGTGGCTAGAAGGGCAGAGGTTTGAGACTAATGACGATCTTCAAACTAACGTTAAGGTCCATCACAAGTCACTGGCAGCAACAAGAGGGGATTGAAAAGCTTGTCCACAGATATGACAAATGCTTCAATCTTCATGGTGATTATGTCAAAAAGTAACCATGTTTGTACCTAACTTTTGGTAATAAATTCATTTTGTTATTTACACTTGTCTTTGTTTTATGGACCATCAGAGCTTGAAAAAACCACCCTTGTATATTGGCTAAATATTAATTTTTAGATATGAGAAGTGTGTGTGACTTTCATTACAGCCTGATATTGAAACATCCACTAAAATGACAGAATTTCTACCAAACAGAGAATTTTTATAGGCCAAAATGATGTAACAGAATGTAGTAACACATGTAGGTATGTGTGTTTGGTACAAAAGTAGGCTTGTCATTCAACAAAACCATTTATTGTGAAAAAGAGACTCTTATATGATCCTTGGTTTCTTGCTAAGTTAGACAAAATTCCACAAAGCTTGATTCTCTGAGTTCAATCAATTAGGCATACATGCTGAGAAAGTTCATCAGGAAGAGATAAAAAGTTCCAGATTCACAGAAGGGCACAAGCTTTCTCTACTCTGTGTCTTCTCTTGTTGAAGAGAAACACAAGCACACACAGTTTAATGAAAGGAAGAGAAGTCACTAGTGATAAGGAGTATGGCAACAGCATGGGATTAATCTAAAGAGGCCAATGAATCTGACAGAAAGTGGATCAAAAAGCCCCAGTGTCCTTGGGATACAAATTTTTATAAAATTTGTCCCTTGATCATATATTTTGGTTGGTCTTGTTCCCTCATCCTCACTTCCTGATTGGTTTCTTACCTGCTTCCAGTGGTTAATTTGTAGTGACAAGATGATTAATCAGAATCAAGCAAATCTCATCACAATTTCCAATTCTTAAAACAATTCTTCCAAATTTTAAAAGAAAATTAATTATTTGTTTCAGTCAGAGATTAAAAATGTTTTAAATTATGATATTAACAATTAAGTATTAGTTTATTGGAAATTTTTATGTTGATAAATGGCAATGCCCCACACACAAGGCGATGTCTGTCATGGCAGACTTTTTTTTGCACAGTCAGAGTGACGAGAAACTGCACTTGGTCAGTACTAACTGTCCTCATTTTAGGGGAGATAGGGTAACATTAGAGTTGCAGTATTGGGTTTGTTTGACTGGCAATCAGTACTCTGTATATAGGCCATATTAATAGCAAAATGTTCCACCACTGCAACACACAAATAATGTAAATTTAAAAATTACAGCTGTCCCTTGATAGTCCAATGTTTTTTTAATCTGACATGCTCAGTAGTCCGACGCACCTCCTGTCAAGGTACCTGTCCCTGTTGTGTCTGCTTGCACAGAAGCATGTTGCGACGTGAATCTCCCCACCCAATTCTTACACGATGACACACATTTCGTGTGTTTTCTGTAAGCAGTTCTGTTCGAACAGTTGGAGTAGGGAATATTGTAGGCTACTGATAGCAAAACAATGCCAAATATGTAATCACTTTCGGTAATCCAGACACTTTTGGTAATCTGACACCCCTTTGGTCCCATACCTGTCGGATTATCAAGGGACAGCTGTAATTTGATTTACAATTTAAAAATTTCAAAACTTNTCAGTTTGTACACCTTGTATTTATCATTGCACAGTAATTTAAATAAAGTGGAAGTTCTTGTGATAGCATAATCTAAATATAGTGTGTCTTCTTTATAAACCATTTCTAGCAACTTATTGTAAGTGACCACTCTAATAGGGTTATTACCTTGCCTGTCAAGTAAATGTTGCCATCATCCCTCTGTTGTGCCCAAGAACTATATTAATTGCTGCATCATTTATCTGGAGTATCCCTGTTTTATGCCTATGGGAATCAAAAACGTTACTTTATCTGTAATCTGTCAATTTAATCTTGACCTTACGTCGGTAATTAGTTCCAGGAAAGACAACTTAAGTCAAATATATTTGTCTCCAAATTTACTTGTCACTACCATGTTTCCCCGAAAGTAAGACAGTGTCTTATATTCTCATTATAACTATAAAAGTTTTTGTTATGATTCATAGAAGATGCTGTAATATGTTAAATTTTCAAATGTAATTCACTGAATTCTAAGTAAAAATACATGTTGACACTAAGTTTACTGCTACTTTGAGTTTTAAAAATTTATTTTTCAAGATGAATATGTCTAAACATTCAAAGTGAATGAATTCAAAAACTGGTTAACTTGTGATGACGATATTTATTCAGTTCATTGCATCATTTGCCAAACCTTATTTAGTGTTAAATATGATGGAATTAAAGCATTTAAGAAGTATGCTGATTATGAGAAGCATGAATAAAGAAATGCATCTTCTCATTTACCTTCTCCTGGTTATTGCATTGGCCAATGAAGCAGTTTCCAAAGATGGCAACCTTAAGTGACATGATGAGATAGATCTTTGAGTAAAAAGGAAATTAGTTGTAATTTCTTTAAGAGTAGTGTTGCAGTATTAATTTTATCTGAAATGAGATTACAAATTTATTTTCTGGTATACAATAAAGACATGCATATCCACATATAAATGGAGAATTTTCAAGTTTCTTTTGAAAGATTGATTCTGAATTTCCCAATCATTTTCCATTCTTAAACTTTGTATTTATTAATTAATGAATGTATCATGCTCATAATGTAAATCATTAATTTTTCTAAACTAAAATAAACTTTCTAAAGTATTTAGAAGAATTGGAATCAGGAGAAATTTTGGTATTGTCCCATCACTAGTAATTTGAGACTGACTCAGGTAGCAGAGTTAATGCTGATATTTACTTCAATGCCAATTTCTGAGCCCAACTGGAGATTTTTACTGATCTTGAGATTTATATAGTTTAATTTAAGAGTTGTGTATTTTTCTTCCACAGTAATTATTCCAAGATGTGAATCATTGAAAATCCCAATGGCAAACAATTTATTAAAAGGATTTTTGTCCATTTCAGATTCTTTGTTTTGGGGAGAGGGTTTTGGTGAAGGTCCAGATCATGTCTGGGACCTCATAGATGTGGTAAACAAAAATAAAATATGAAAAAATATTGAATTTTTGATGATTAAATTTTATCATAATTGATATTTAAATTAATTTTTACAATTCATATTATATATTACTAAATAGATTACAAAATCATATTCAATGCAATAAAGTTTCATGAAATTCTAAATTGAAATATCACTAAACAGTATATTTTATCATAAGATATAGCTCAATATATAATATATATGAAAATCATTCTTTACTTTTCTTTTTTAATATGAAATTTTCACATTTTAACTGAAAATGTCTATTTCAGAAAAAAGAACTAACAATTAAATTTGGAAAATCCAATCACTTGATTATTAATTAATGCCAAACAATCTGTCCAACAAATCTGGCAGATTATTTGGAATTAATTAAATTCAGATTAAAATTTATATCAAAAAGATTTTTACTGCTTAAAATAAAAAATTTTCCTTGAAATTATGAGAAATTACAAATATATAATGTTTTCCATTAAAAATAATTTATTTATCAATAAATGGGGGAGGTCATTCAAATATGATATCTGTCCTGAGGTAATATGTACAAATTTTATGACAGATTGTGACATGGGGTGGGGGGAATGCTAGCAGAATGATGAGGTCTTAAATATTTTCAAAAATTTTCCTATTTAAAAAATTTTTTACCAAACTCATTATGCAAAAATATTTTGATCAATTAGAGATGAGACAAACTGGAAAATGAAATCAAACACAAGTAAAGACCTCCTTTTCCAGCAGTAAATAAAATTTATTTCACAAATGTTTTTGGCCTCTTTGATAGGCCTTCTTCAGGTCATAAATTCAACTAAGAAATTGGTGTTAAAACACTGAACGAAAACGTAACATTCTCCAATTGAACACATTTCAAAAAGAAACGATGTCTAATTCAAATATTTAAAGAATTAAAGACCGTAAGCAACAGCTCCATGCTGTCTAGATTTACTTTAACTTCCAGTTCTGATGCAAAGGTGGAAGGCACTGTGATCATTTTCTCCTATCTACTGAATATTTATGTTCCTTTAGCCTACCAGATAGCAAGAAGTTGATAGACCCTATGTATTCTGGACATCATCCAAATAATCTATCATCCCAATAGGGATTCTACATAACTCCAGTGCGTTGATGGCTGGATGACTGAATGGTCAAGGTAGCAGCCTACCACCACTCTGGAAGATCCAGGATTAAATCTGGATGGGTTAAAAAAACCCCAGAAATTTTTCAGGTTGTGGCCCATCCAGATATGTTATGCCCTGTCCTTCACCACCTGGTCACCCCATTGTGAGCCTGGCCAAACCCATAATGGGGTTACTAAAAGAGGCCCTCTTAGTACCCAAAAAGTAAAAAAAAAAAAAAAAATTGCAGTGCATTCAGTTTGTACACCTTGTATTTATCATTGCACAGTAATTTAAATAAAGTGGAAGTTCTTGTGATAGCATAATCTAAATATAGTGTGTCTTCTTTATAAACCATTTCTAGCAACTTATTGTAAGTGACCACTCTAATAGGGTTATTACCTTGCCTGTCAAGTAAATGTTGCCATCATCCCTCTGTTGTGCCCAAGAACTATATTAATTGCTGCATCATTTATCTGGAGTATCCCTGTTTTATGCCTATGGGAATCAAAAACGTTACTTTATCTGTAATCTGTCAATTTAATCTTGACCTTACGTCGGTAATTAGTTCCAGGAAAGACAACTTAAGTCAAATATATTTGTCTCCAAATTTACTTGTCACTACCATGTTTCCCCGAAAATAAGACAGTGTCTTATATTAATTTTTGCTCTGAAAAATGCACTAGGTCTTATTTTCAGGGAATGTCTTATTTTTTCCAGGAAGAAGAATTCACATTTATTATTGAACAAAAAAATTCCCAAGTTGAACTTAGACGAGAGGACGTATATCCGGTGTGTCGAACTGTCGCCTTTTTATAGCGTCAACATCAGACTTGATGACCAATTAGTGCTTACTGAACCGTAGCAGTATGCAAATGTCATGTGGCGTGATTCCCGGCCGACCAATTAGCCATCACCAGCGTAACTTTATGCAAATCTGTGATTCCCAAGCCATAGCCTTATGCAAATCATGCCGTGTAGCATAATTGTCTGCTGACCAATCAGTGGATGTACTTTCAAAAAGCCAACGGCCACTTTCAACCATCTGTCCATGATCGTTACCACTAAAAAAAACTTCATAGGTCTTACTTTCAGGGGGAGGTCTTATTTTCTGCGGATATCTTATTTTCGGGGAAACACTGTAGGTTAAATCACAAATAACCATTCCCAGTTCTGTATTTTATTTATAAATGCATTTTTAATAATATATGGTTAATAAAAAATTATTTTAAGTTTACAAACAAATAAATTTTAGTTTTTAATATAGTACAGAAAAAAAAGTAATCTAAATTTATGAATACATAACTACATGTACATAAATACTTGTAAATGTATGTGTTTACAATTTGGCAATGTTTACAGTACATGGTAGACTCTATTTGTGAATGTGGTTTGCTCTAAGACATTATAAAGTAAGATGATTTTGTAAGGTTAAATAACAAATACAGTTATTAAAATTATTTTGCAACAGTAGAAAATAAACTAATTTATATTAAATTTATCAATATTGAGTGGTGCTGACAACAACACCAAACAGTAGATATTGGAACTACCATGGAAAACACCAATATTGAGTTCTTAAAGACTGCTAAATAAGACGACAATGCAGAGTCACAGATGTTTTCATGTTTCATTCTCTAGGATTTATGATGATTATATTAACATTTACTGTAAATGTACATATTTTAATATGATTTTATGTGCTTTTAACGCTTTCCTAGTGATATTATGACTTCAATATTTGTGGCGGACAGAAGTAAAGTCGAATAAAATGACTTAAACTTGATTTTTATATTTCCATATATATTTTTTTTTTGACAAACAACGTATAACCAAGAACAACTTAACTCAAAATGACGTAACCCAAGGTATACCTGTACAGATAAAGATACTGTTGAAAGATATACTAGTATACATATTATTTTTAGTTTAGGAGTTACTTAGTACAATGTTTTCAGACTCTGTGTGGTAAATTACTAAATTTAAATTTTTTTTTGTTTTTGCTATTTGTCTATCTTTAAAATTAGTCTAGTCTTGGAAAGAAATATCAATAAATTAATTTATTGTAGATCTGTTTTATAGAAATGCTTGATCTTAATATTGGGATGGTAAATCAAGTGTGATATCAGCATGGAGGTGTCTCAAAACCTGACAAAATGTGTGCAAAATGTGGCAAAGAAGGGTAAGTAGTCAAAAATGTGGCAAAGAAGGGTAAGTAGTCAAAATAAACTTAAAATTGGTGATATCATATTTGAATGACCCCAATGCCAGACTAATATTCTTTTCAGACTTTCCATTAAAAATAATTTATTTATCAATAAATGGGGGAGGTCATTCAAATATGATATCTGTCCTGAGGTAATATGTACAAATTTTATGACAGATTGTGACATGGGGTGGGGGGAATGCTAGCAGAATGATGAGGTCTTAAATATTTTCAAAAATTTTCCTATTTAAAAAATTTTTTACCAAACTCATTATACAAAAATATTTTGATCAATTAGAGATGAGACAAACTGGAAAATGAAATCAAACACAAGTAAAGACCTCCTTTTCCAGCAGTAAATAAAATTTATTTCACAAATGTTTTTGGCCTCTTTGATAGGCCTTCTTCAGGTCATAAATTCAACTAAGAAATTGGTGTTAAAACACTGAACGAAAACGTAACATTCTCCAATTGAACACATTTCAAAAAGAAACGATGTCTAATTCAAATATTTAAAGAATTAAAGACCGTAAGCAACAGCTCCATGCTGTCTAGATTTACTTTAACTTCCAGTTCTGATGCAAAGGTGGAAGGCACTGTGATCATTTTCTCCTATCTACTGAATATTTATGTTCCTTTAGCCTACCAGATAGCAAGAAGTTGATAGACCCTATGTATTCTGGACATCATCCAAATAATCTATCATCCCAATAGGGATTCTACATAACTCCAGTGCGTTGATGGCTGGATGACTGAATGGTCAAGGTAGCAGCCTACCACCACTCTGGAAGATCCAGGATTAAATCTGGATGGGTTAAAAAAGCCCCAGAAATTTTTCAGGTTGTGGCCCATCCAGATATGTTATGCCCTGTCCTTCACCACCTGGTCACCCCATTGTGAGCCTGGCCAAACCCATAATGGGGTTACTAAAAGAGGCCCTCTTAGTACCCAAAAAGTAAAAAAAAAAAAAAAAATTGCAGTGCATTCAGTTTGTACACCTTGTATTTATCATTGCACAGTAATTTAAATAAAGTGGAAGTTCTTGTGATAGCATAATCTAAATATAGTGTGTCTTCTTTATAAACCATTTCTAGCAACTTATTGTAAGTGACCACTCTAATAGGGTTATTACCTTGCCTGTCAAGTAAATGTTGCCATCATCCCTCTGTTGTGCCCAAGAACTATATTAATTGCTGCATCATTTATCTGGAGTATCCCTGTTTTATGCCTATGGGAATCAAAAACGTTACTTTATCTGTAATCTGTCAATTTAATCTTGACCTTACGTCGGTAATTAGTTCCAGGAAAGACAACTTAAGTCAAATATATTTGTCTCCAAATTTACTTGTCACTACCATGTTTCCCCGAAAATAAGACAGTGTCTTATATTAATTTTTGCTCTGAAAAATGCACTAGGTCTTATTTTCAGGGAATGTCTTATTTTTTCCAGGAAGAAGAATTCACATTTATTATTGAACAAAAAAANTACACATTTTAATTTAAATATTAGATATTTTTAACAGCAAAAAATTTGATTTGACATAAAGCCTAATTATACAATCAATTATCTTTTTTGTAATAAATATTTCTTATATTAATGTATTCATCATTAGCTAAATATAGGATAATTCAAAAAGAAATTGACACTTTCAAATATATTAATTATAATGGAAGAAAAAATTAGTGTTAATGTTTGATGTGGGATGTATGCACTGATAGGGCAATTCACAATGTTTTTTGAATGGCTTGCACTGTCTTGTAGTTCTTATGCCAGTGACAAAAAATAGCTGCCTCTAGGATGAAGAAAATGTTTTGTCATGAAATTCATGTATACAGAGTTCATAATGACAGTATTTCACGTCTTTTGAGCCAGATTTTACAAGACACCACCTAACAGACAATCCATCTACAATTTAATGAGAAATTCTGAGAGACTGGATGCTTTTGCAATCCAGTACATGCAGTGGAAGCTGTCAGCAAAATGATTGGAATGAACTCAGGAAGTATTTAAACACAGTCCTCAGTCAGTTGTGTTGAGCCAATGCTCAGCTTGTTATTCCACAACCCAATGTATAAGGAAATGTCTTCATTTGAAACCATACAGGTTTCAGTGACTTCAAGCCATCATAGATAATGACAAAACAAATTGGCAAAGACAGTTTTGTATTCAAATGCAAAATCTGATAGATGATGATGCATTTCTGCTCAATGATAAACCCATTAGTGATGAGGCCAATTTTCATTTTAACGATAGAGTGAACTGTCACAATGTGTGGATCTGGGAAACAGAAAATTACCCCCAGTGTGCCAAGAACATCCATGATTCAAAAAAGTGAATGTGTTCCATTCCTTGTCAAAGGAAAAACTTTATGGGTCTTTCTTTTTCTCAGAAGAATTAATCACTGGACATTCCTACCTAACCATGCTTTAGATTTGGTTCATGTCTCAAATGCAAGAAGACTGTGACAATTTCATTTATGAACAATATAATGCACCATCACATTTCCATTTTGATTACTTGGATACTGAACTTCACAGCAATGGATTGGACCTGAAGCAGTGGCGTAGCATAGTGGGGGCGGCACTTTTTAGGAGCTGGCAAAATTACATTTTAGGGGGCGGCAAAATTTCACAATAAATAATATAGTATCTTGTAAATACTTGAACCATTTCATCACATATATTTGTCGCACCTACGATTCAGACCGATTGAAATGAGCACGAAAAGTGTCATCATCCAAACAGTCCAGGATTTTGTTCACAACCTGTTGACTTTATTTTTTCTTTTTTGCTTGTACGAATCATTCATATTCATATACACCTCCAATCTCCAATACAGCTAAGTTATCTAGGTTACTTATGTTACTCCTACGCAATTCTCCCTAATCACTAATTGAACTGGCATGCACTGCACATTATTCTTTGCATTGCAAACTGACATACGCATGCATCAGAAACTTCTGTTCAAACAAACCCCACCTGCAGTCCGGATCAGCAATTTTAAAAAGGTGGAAACACTAGCACAGAATTTTTCATTACTTATTCTGTGACGAAACTGAATTTTAGTTTTTTAAATTGAGATACCTAAATAAGAGGGCAGCAAAATTTTCCTTTTCCCATGCGGCTGACACCCATGCTACGCCACTGACCTAAAGCAACTGGGAAATCTACAGTTGTTGCAATGGCCATCAGAACTGCTGGGCTTAACACCATGATTTTGTTTTTGTAGGGGTTTGTAAAGAACAATGTATGAACACCCACTGCCCAAGAACAAGACTGAACTAAAAGAACAAATCCAGGCAGCTATGGCAAAATTCAATAAAGATATGATAGAATGGATGTGGAGTGAATTGGACTATAAGATAAATATCTGCTGTGTAATCAGAAGTGCACACTGTGTCAAAAAAAATCTTCCACAATTTTACTCATGCCATTATGTATTCTGTTCAACAGAAGAGAAAATATGATTTTTCTTAAGTGTCAAATTCCTTTTTGAATCACCCTGTATATATAGACTCTAATTTACAGGTTTTAATTTCTAAAGTTATATAAAGTCAAAGTCAAATTTAATACTATTTTATTATAAATATATAAAGAAAATATTTGATTTTATAACTTTTTATTTTCACTTTTAAATTTCATTTTAAAAAAGTGTAAAACATAATAAAATTTGGATTTTACACTTACACTTGACATTTTGGTCAAATAAAATGTTAGGAATATCTCAGAATAAATACTAGATATTGAGTAAATTAGATAAGAACATTACTTTGTTCCATTTCTAATCTCTAAATATAATTTAATAACTTTTTATTCAAACTTTATGCAATTGAGCTTAACTTTATGTAATCTAAAACTAATTTAATTTATAACTGCCTATATAACTATGTGACCTTTCGGGTCAGCACCTCCTTAGTGCCCTGTCAGGATCAACACCACTGTATTTAACAGAACATGGAAGCCGAGACGGTAGTTACTATGTCACACTGTCGCACAAGCGGTCCTGTAAGTGGACAGACGGATTCATAATGTCATCCGATTGAGAGACAGCATATGGAAGTGACTCAAACTACAATTAACACTTAACAAAGATTTAATGGAAAATAAATTGGAGAAGATACAGAGGTTCTAAATTTTGTTATGGAGAGAAAGAGTTCATATAACGAGTGCGAGTTGCACAAATACCTGGTGATGGATGGGGATCTCCCAATGGAGCTCTCGTTGAGGGATACAGCAGTTCCTTTGGTGAATTGTTCGGAAAAGTATCCACTAGCAAAACGTCACTCAATATCACAAAGGAAGAAGGTATCAAAATAGGCACTGGTCGATGATATTCCTAGAGGGATCGGTGATGATTTTCCTTATTGGAGGGACTGACGACGACTGACTTTTTTGGCTGTCTCTGGCAATATTCACGGAAGATATCAGCTGTCCAGAGATTAAAAGATCACGAGAAAGTGTAATGCTGCCTTCGAGAAAACGTAACAGGAGACTTTCTCAGGTAGCCACAAACAACAATTGTTATGTAACTCAAATAATATTAATATTAAGGTCTAATTTTGATATATAAACTTCTGCTACCTCACAACTATATAGGCAATTACTAAATTAAATTAGATTTAGTTATATGTTAAATGTATACTGTAGTTATGTTTAGTTAAATTAGTTTAGTAACTGCCTACATACAGGCATTTACTGAATTAAACCAAGTAATTTGCCAACAAGCATTTTATTTTACTTAATCTGAAATACCTGCTGCAGATGAAGTGAAAATTTTTCTAAAAAGTATTTTAAATTCTTGCAAACATTTTTTATAACAAAAAATGTTTTTATTTAAATATACCTTTTTCACAGCATCATCCAATGCATTTTTTACAGCTGAGTTATCCCATTTGTCTACTTTAACTGGTTTATCATCTGTCTTCTGTTTCTGTAAAAAAATATATATATATATATATATATATATACATTGTACATTTTCTTTTAATATTTTTAATAATGTTCAAAACATGAATAAAAAATAATTATTCAATATAATTTCCATTCAAATCAATATACTGTACCTTTTTTTTTGGTTTTAAATACTTCTTAATCATTAATAATTTTTGTTCAATGATTTTGAATCTGCATTTAGAAGCTACATTCTCATTATCATTGAATAATAATATTTATTTACTAGCTGTTACCCACAACTTTGCCCGTGCGGATTTTGCAAGCAAACCCCATTCAAATTCAGTATTTCAATAACCATAGTAATTGTTATATATAATACCTACCATTGAGAATGATGAGAACTGTTGAGAATCAAACAAACTGATTTTAATTTGATCAATTTTCTGGAACATTTACAATCGTTCTATAATCGAACCAATATGCAATAGCAAATTCAAATTTAAAACGATTTGAACATTTGGTTAAAAAACTGAAATATATAAATATATTTATAACAATGTCTGAAATGTTATCAATTTAATACACCTAAGTACTCAATGAAGACTAAATGTACTATTGATGCAAAAAATTGCATCAATAGTACAGTAAAAGCCATTCTTCAGGTTAAGTCTTAATGCTCTCCCCCCCTGCGGGGGATTTCCAAAAATCCCTTCTTAGTGTGCATTTTCATGACGTACCCTAACTGTGTACCAAATTTCACCTCTTTAGGTTCAGTGGTTTGCTCTGGGCAATGATGAATCAATCACTCAGTCAGTCAGTCAGTCAGGATAAGTAATTTTATATACAGTAGAGCATCAATTATCCGAAAGAATTCCAGTCGGCAAATTTAAATTTTCGCTAGTGCTGTGGCGCTTCAATCTTTGGCTATGTCTTGGGCTACTCAAATATTCTGAAGTATAATTTTTTATTGTTTTTATATTTTTCAATATATTTATTTTGTTCGTACAAAATAAAAAAATAATTTTTAAGATACAATAGTCTTCGTTAGGCTTAACATCAACGAAAATTCAACGCGAAGCGACACGCAACGGAGAAAAATGTCAAGATTGGATAAATTAATATATTTTTTCGTACATAATCGGTTATCCGAAACATCAATCTTCCGAACAACCCCAGTCCCCAATTGATTCGGATAATCGACGATCTACTGTAGTTAGATTATCTTACAAACTTTATTTCTTTTGTATTAATTAGGAGTTTGACTTTTTCCATTAACATGTAAGTTATCATTATTTAAAAATATACAAAAATATAATACTGTAAACACTTGATTTATTGTAGTATTTATGTAAACACTTGATTTTCACAAGTTATAAAAATTAAAATAATGCACAATGTACCATACTAGTATCTATAGAATGAATATCCCATGAGAAAAATCTAATCTATTTTCTTGTACTACTCTAAAGTGAATAAATTTATGATAGTAGAAAGAACATATTTTTACTATTTGCTAGTAAATTAACAGTATAAACTATAATACATGAACACACCTGAATTCTACTTGTCAAGTTTTTTCTCTTTATTCAAACGTTTTCAGCCTATTTGGATAGGCCATCCTCAGGTTTTCCTTTATCGTTCCAAAAATAAAGGAACGATAAAGGAAAACCTGAGGATGGCCTATCCAAATAGGCTGGAAACGTTTGAATAAAGAGAAAAAATTCGGCAAGTAGAATTCAGGTGTGTTCATATATTATAATTAATATTGCTGAGAAGGAGACATATAATAGTATAAACTTTTTATAAGTTTTTAATGACAAAATTTAATATTAACTATGAAAAACTGACAAAACACAGAGAAAAGTAATTTTACAGTAATATTTTTAGAAGTTAGAATGAGTTCTAAAGAACTGAATCTTTGTAAAAAAATCCTTTACATCAGGGATAGTCAACTTTTTTATACCTACCACCTACTTTTGTATCTTTGTTGGTAGTAAAATTTTCTAACCACTCACCAGTTCCACAGTAAGTTAATTTAGCACAAATGCAAAGTACTCATAATTTTTGAGTGGCGGTTTAGTAAAAATATGTAGTTAAATTTATCTTTTTATTTATATTTTGGATATATTTATAATACACAAAAACTTTTTTGCCAGTGTGCCAAGTTTTTTTTTTTTTTTACATCAAACTGAAAAAAATAGCTAAGTCTAGCAACGCCGACCCCACCACAAAACGAGCTCAACTCAAGTGATGGCCACTGTTACAGTACAACCTGCTTCATCAGTGAGTCATAGATGAGTGAAGATACCAGAAAATAGCTTCAGCATCGGACAAAATCCCTACCAACCACCATGAAAGCTCAAATCACCCACTAGTGGGCAGTAGGGACCAGGTTGACCACAACTGCTTTACATAAACATTATATAAAAAGTAATTCACAAATAAGAAATATTAGATCAATGTTTCCTAACATGGGTATACAAAGTACTTCCAACAAAAAAAAAAAAAATTGGTAAGGACTGGCAAATGTAATTTTTAATGTAAATTTTTTAAAACTTTAAAGCAGTTTATACCCAGATGATTTAAAATTTTCTAGATTTCATTTCTGAGATGCACTGGACTATTTTGTGAATAAAATACAGCAATATGAACAAATCATTATTTTAATTGTAGTATTTCATTACAAAACAGTTTTTTAAAATTATAATTTATTTAAAAAGTTAATTAATTAATTTTTGAAACCATTTCAAAATATATTTTTAAAAACCTCTTTTCAATTAATGGCTATTTACAGGTACTGTACATAAAATTTTCATTTTCACGAAAAAGATATTTGGACTGAAAAAAAGTTGAGAACTATTGCATCAAGATGATCAAAATAATTTTATAGTTTTTTTCCCATTATTACTATTATAATTAAACTGTTAATTGACCCAACAAGTAATGGATCAAGAAGTATATGAAAAATAATCTAAACGATTTACACAATTCATTTAAGCAAGTTAAAACACTAAGAATACATGCATATTTTGACTTTTATACATATAGATAAATGTTTTATTATAACCAAAATATATCACAAATACAAAAATAAATGATCGGTCTATAAAATATCTTCACAAGTGGAAAATCATACTTCACAGACCTAAAAATAATTTTTTGGGATAACGATCAGATGTATATTTAAGCTCTTAAGTAGTCACGTGAAAACTTTTTACTTAACTGGGAACGTGGGGTATTCAGTGGCCCCAAAGAATGTAAATGAAATACTTATCTCAGCTTACTTTTCAAAACTATTCATTTTTACCAAACAATTCTTTACATATATATAGTCTACATGACAATATTTAGCATAAGAATTCAAAAAATACAAAAGGACAAATAAATATTAAAACACTATGAAAATGCAGAGAATTGAACACAGACATTAGTTTAAGAATAAATATTTTTGTATATTTGATGATAAACTATATTTAATGCATTAATTTAGTTCATTGCAGCCATACCACAATCTGTGTACTGTACTTTCATTGCTCCCAACATTTTGTTGTCATTTAGCACCTCTTTTATGGGATTTTCATATGATTGTCTTGCACACCATGCGAAAAGCACTTGATTTCTTGTTTTTATTTCTGGGACGAACAAGTTATTATATTTTCACTATTTTCAGTATTTTTATAAACAAAAAAAGTTAAGAACTCTACTTTAAATATGCTTGATACGTGTTTGTGATCGTAGATCGGAAATCAAACAATTTGACGTGGCTAAATACAAAAAATATGTTTAGTGTAAGCCGGGTAAAATGCTTATGAAACTAAATAAATAATTTATAGTTAATTATTAAACAAAATTAACGGAATTATATTCTATACGCCACTTTAAAATAAATATATGTAATTTAAATGTTTATTTAAGAACAATTAGCAACTCACAGAGGATTTATTTATGGAGCCCTCGTTTGAATCTTGCTTTTTGGATGCCATCTTGGAGAGTTTAACGACTACTTACACGTCATTATTCGTTTACATTTTTACCACGATAACTTGATTGAACTATTTAAAGTACAGAAATTCTTCGAAAATTATTAGTATAATTAATAAATACTATATGTCAAAATCGGCAGTATTTATTAAAATTAATATTTATATTTTAAAGTCTTTCCGCTCTGTGGGTATTAAGAGTGCCTCTTTTTTAGCAGGCCCATTACGGGTTCGGTCAGAGTCTGAGTCAGACTCTGACCGAACCCATAATGGGCCTGCTAAAAACCTTTCTCAACCTCTAACGAATCGTCGCCCCCTTCAACAAAACCGTTACGTAGTATCGCCCCCTTCACTTCAAAATTCCGATGCCCAGGCCAAGGCTAAAGCCAAATTTGTACCGCATTGAATAGACTAGTGACTAGTATAATGTTATTTGTTTAATTATTGTACGATATAATGAATAAAATATCTAATTATTCTTAATATAATGTTTTACTACATCGTCCAGAAAAATGTTTTCCGCAAGTCCTTGATCGCTCCCTAAACATGGTAAAACGCTCACATGGGGGCGATATCGCCCCCGTTGAGAAACACTGGGTCAGACCCACAATGGGGTGACCGGATGGTAAGGGACGGGCCCGATATATCCGAACGGACCACCCCCCGAAAACTTCCTGGGGATTTTTCGACCTGTCCGGATTCGAACCTTGGGTCCCCAGAGCGGTAGGCTGCCACCTTGACCGCTCGGTCATCCGGCTGTCGAAATCAATATTATATTTGATGCTGTAAGGTAAAAACAGGCCTTTCTATTCAAACAGATTAAAATCAAAAAATAGACGAAATTATCAAAAATTATGGTGATTAAGGAAGGTAAACCGGCACTGTATTTCCGACAATTTTTAGCTAGTCGGGCAAAAACTTCATTGCGTATAGTATTCAATAACCCAAAATTCATTCACGAATCTATCGTTATAAATTCACTAGCTTACCCGTCGCGCATTGCTGCGATCACAGAAGAAACGAAATTCAAGCAAACTTGTTATGATAAAATTAAATTTTATCATGACAAGTTTGCTTGAATTTCAATAAAAATGATAAAATGATGAAATCGTTATGATAAAATTTAATTTTATCATAACGATTTTATCATTTTATCATTTTTATTGAAACTTATTATTATTATATTATTATTATTCATTTTCATCGGAAAAACATTTCAAAGTGTCGTTTCAATTCTATTTATTTATTGGAGTGCTTGTGGATACACGATATTTTGGTTTTTCCCTGATGCGTACACGAATAAATCAGGTTTTCCGACGCATGAGCTGGCCACATACAGTTGTACATGTGAGAAGCACGGATTCTTTAAATTTAGCCCACATACCTTTTATGTCTTTTTAACTTATTTTGAGTCGATATTAAAATTTGGAAAAGGGGGGATCCCTAGATCGGTAAAATAGGCGAATTTCCTTCTACAACTTGGGTTGTTGTTCGGGATACAGTTAAGGTTTTAACAAAGTTCGAGCGAATACGTAATTAGCAAAAAAAAAAGTTGAAATAAAGTGATTAAACAAAAATTATTACAAATATCGTAAATAACAAATGCATATATAGAGATATTTTTTGAAGGGGGAAATGGTCTTCACAATTCGAAATCCATCGAACACACAGTAAAATGCTCGTATACACGCGCGCCATCTATCGTAGGATAAATGTACTATGCCAGAAACCTTCGCGGGAGTGTATTAAAAACTTTCCAAAGTTTCATGGCAATCGTACTATGCCAGAAACCTTCGCGGGATTATATTAAACAACATCTCAAAGTTTCACGGCAATCGGATAAACGGTATGGTAATGCATGAAGGACAGATAGACAAACACACACACACACACACACACACACATTCATTTATATATATATATATATATAGATAACGAATAGTTTTTACTGAAATTTTGATGTATGAATCACTTACAACAATAATTGATTTGTCAATGTAAAAACTAGCATATTAAACTAATATGATTATTTACAATTTTACCTTTTTTAAGCTCTTTCCATTCCGTGGGCACTTGATTAAGAAAGCCTTGCAAAAAATTTTTTATATTTTTAATAGTGATGTAACGAATATTCGGTTACGTCGAGCGCCGCTTACAAGATAGCGGCGCACGACGTTCGACGTTCACGTTTTAGAGATGAAAACTTCGGCCGCAACCTCGCTATTAAGCTAACTAAACTTCAAAGAGGCTGAATAAAATCGCGCTATAAATACACATACTAATATCCATATATACAAAAATTACCCCTGAATTTTTTTTCATCTCTCGACGTTTCAAGGTATCAAGTTCAAAAAAAAAATCTTGGTGGTCATTTTTGACCGATCCCATACTTTCCCTCTGTTATATATAAAAGCCGGGAAAGTAAAAATTGTTGCTGAAACATGCTAGAACTCTTTAACTTGTATGTATATATACAGTAGAGCGTCGTTTATCCGAAAGTCGGTTATCCGAAAGAATTCCAGTCGGCCTAAAGTATAATTTTTATTTGTTTTTATATTTTTAAAAAATAAAGAAATAATTTTTAACGATACAATAGCCACGATTATTATTTTAAAAAGTTTACGTTAGGCTTAACATCGACGAAAATTCAACGCGAAGCGACACGCAACGGAGAAAAATTTCAACACGGGATAGGTTAATATATTTTTTCGTACATAATCGGTTATCCGAAAAACAAGTTATCCGAACAACCCCAGTCCCCAATTGATTTGGATAAACGACGCTCTACTGTATATATATCCACGAGGCAACTTTAATTAGTAAAAAGATTATTTGAGATTTAAATAAAATTTGAAGTATTAAATAGCCGAAAAGCCAATCTTCATCGTAGGCCATACAGTTTCGAATTTGTTGTATGTACATTCGAAACGTTTCGAACGATTCAAAATTTAAAGTAAAATTGAATGTATGACATATAAAGCATTAATTGTTGTTTATTAAAATGGATTTGGCTACTCTTTACCAATAAAAACATGGCTCTGAAAAGAGCCGTTTGATTACTAGATTACAGTAATTTAGCAATTTTATTTCCGGTTCTCGGGGACATTGATGAAGATTACCGTTCTACCGACTTCCTACTCTATTTCTGCCGTGCTACCTCTTCTTCGAGAACTTCTTTCGCTTCGTCCCTTTCTCGTCTTAGATCTTCCTTTTTCTTTACTCCCTCTCAACCTTTTCGATTTTGATCGTCTTCTTCCGACCTTTCTTGTCTTCGATCTCTTCTTAGATGTTCCGTGTTTTCCACTTCTCTTCCTTTCTATACGTTTTCTTAAAATATCGTTTCTTATTTTTTTGCTGACGGCGTTAACGGCGTCGTTTATTCTCCGAAGTAGTTTTCGATCCACGGGAGTCAGTCTCTTCACTCGAGAGGAATCTTCCTCTAACATGGAGGGAGTGAGATGGCGTTTTCTCTTTTCCGTTTCCCGACGATCGTTCATGATGATCTTCCTTCGAACAAAAGCAGAATAACGGAATTCGATGTTTCGAACCAAGGACAATATACTACAAGGATAGCCGGATCCCTATTCTACAATGTTAGCCAGGAATGGCAAGTTAGTGACGTCAGCACGAGTCCTGACCTCTTTGTTTATCTAGAGCAGTGTGTGCACGTGTTTAGTTTTCGCTTTTAATATTCGTCCAATTTTGTGATTAACGAAGTGATTTATTTTAATATTTCTGTAATTGTTTTATTTGACTAAGTTTTTTATAAGGTAAGATGATTTAAATATAAGTCATTAAATATTTAAAGCTATATTTTTATGTTAGGTGAAGAACAAAATGCCGGGTACTAGGTGTGCTGTGTATGGTTGCAATAATAACCTTCTTGCAGTAAAAGCTAAAGGAGAAAGTGTAACGTTTCATGTGTTTCCTAGACAAAAAGACTTAATTTCTAAAAGAATTAGGTCTGAATGGATTAATCGTTGCAAAAGGAGCGATAAATTTAATCCAGATACAAGTAGAATATGTTCTGTTCATTTTGTTCAAAGTGATTATGAAAGAGATTTACGAAATGAATTGTTGGGTAAGTCATAAGTACAGTTCATTCATATATATTACTTGTTTTGGCGCGTGAATGTTTAATTTGTTTGTTTTAGTATAAAACTCCAGAATATTTTCTATTTCAGGTTTACCAGAAAGAAAGATTCTGAAGAAAACAGCTATCCCTACATTAAATCTTCCGGATAGAATGAACCCAACAGTTACGGAACGAGAAAGAAGAAGTTCAAAAAGAAAACAAAAAGAAG
>NW_019384735.1:120305-132289 GCF_000671375.1 Centruroides sculpturatus | reverse complement strand
CCTCGGTTAACCGACCGTCCTAGTCGGCAAATTTGAAATGTCCGATAGTGATGTGGCGCTACAATATTTGGCTATGTCTTGGCTACTTTAATATTATTTTTACGTGTTTTAGCTGACAACACTCATTCGACCATGAAAGGGAGCCAGTATTTAAACGAGGCTTAATTTTCTAATTTTTAACGATACAATAGCGACGATTATTATTTTAAAAAAATTTTGTTAGGCTTAACATCGATGAAAATTCAATGCGAAGTAGGTTAATAGCGATATACTAATATACTAATTACATGGGATATAATAATATACTACACTAATAATAGATTTTTTCATACTTTTCGGTTGTCCGACTTTTCAATTATCCGGCCAACCCCAGTCCCCAATCGAGTCGGATAATCGAGGCTCTACTGTAGTAATTTTTTTTATCCGAGGACTGCAAAACCTGTTGACCTTTTCTTTTCTTTCTTTTTTTTTATTGCTTGTACGATTCATTCGCGTTCATATATACCACTTATATCCAATAGAACTATTTTAAACAGGTCGCTGCACTACCACCGAATTTTTCATTGCTTGTTCTGTGACGAAACTGAATTTTGGTCTTTTAAATTGAAATACCTAAATAAGGAGGGCCGAAATTTTCCTCCGCCCTGGACGGCTGACACCCACGGTACGCCACTGACAAGTACAGATGACTTAGCTCTGTTGGATATTGGAGAGACGTGTACGATCGTATGCAAAAAAAAGGTCGACGACAGGTTGTGCCCCACACGTTGGCGTAAACAGACTAACTAACATGGCAGAATTGCAAATGAGTTTCAGTGAGTGTGAGTTCTTTCGCTTTTAAAATAGTGTAAATTTGTAAAAAAATATTTGCAAGAACTTTGTTTAATCGTAATTTCATAATTTCTACGAAATTCCCGGACAAAATTAATAGTTCACCTGGACAATGAGTCAATTCCTGGACTGTCCGAGTGAAAACCGGACGGGTAGTAACACTAGTTCTAAGTCAATCGGATATTTAAATTCAAATTTAAACATGATTTTGTTTTTCTTCCTTGAAACAAGAGAGTTGTAATTTCATTGGCGTTATTTAAAATGTTTATGGCAGCAATTTTTTTAAAATATAATCTCTTAATTTAGTCAAGAAAATTACACGAATAACTTTAAGGTTTTCGCAGTTTATATATTGAAAGCATAAAAAACATCGCCAAGGTGTAATATTCTTACTTCTAATCGATAAAAAATGCTTTTGTCTTACAGTCGCTATGTAACATTGTCACATTTTGTGAACTCTGATCGATTTCAATTGATGCGCAAAGTATTATTTCAAACGCAAGAGTTTGGCTTACTGTCGGTTTCTAACTTTATACTTAAATTTCAAACGAAATTTAAGGCGCAACGACTGAAATCTTCAATTGAAAATCTTATGTCAACACTTAAATGCATGAATTTTTAAATTTAAACTAAAAAATATGTTAAATTATATTTGAACTATTAGAATATAGAAAACATAATATTCCAGCAATGAGTTGCTCAACTTTCCCGGCAACATTTTAAATTTTGATGGCGGTGAAAAAGTGAAAAAGGCCGGATGGCCGATTGGTTAAGGTGGCAGCTGTGAGTAACTCAGAATCGAATTTGGATGGGTCTAATAATCCCAGGAATTTTTCGGGGGCAGTCTGATCCAGATTTATTGGAGTCCGATCCTCACAACCTGGCCGCTTCATTATGGGCGTAGAGAACCAATAATGTGCTTGCTAAAAAGATGCTCATGGGGCGGAGAGTTTAAAGAAAGCTCGTTGTGGATTTGGCCAGGTCCGAAACGAGGCGGCGGATAGTGAAAGACCTGGCCCAACATATCCGGATCAAACTATTCTCGATAAATTCCTGAGATTATCCGATTCGTCTGGTTTTCTAGAGCAGTAGACTGACAACCACTTGACTATCTCGTCGAAAATTTTATTTATTTGGGTGAATTTGATCCGCAATGAGGTTGGCCAACAAGACCAGCTCATCGCAGTACTGTATAAACTCACCTAAACCGTCTGTATGATATCTGTATGATAAACGTCTGTATCTGTACGATAATTTCAGGCATCGTATGCTGTACGATAATGGGGTTTATACGATAATTTTAGAGATACGTCTCCCGAAATAACCGTTAATTACTTCATAAATCCAACTCGCAATTACCATTTTTGTACGTATCGCGTTCTCATTGATATTCCCTTTTTTATCCGCTACAAGTAGAGGATTTGATCCTGGAATCTCGAAAATCGGGATCCCGGGATCCCGACCACTTTTCAGTCCCAAAATTTTCGGGATTAAGTTTTCCTAATCCCGAGATTTTCGGGATTGACATCATTTTAAAAAAGTTGCAAAATAGACTGCATGAAGCGAAACGTTCAGTGCCAGTGCTTTTAACAGAATTGCTTGCCTATCATTTTAATATAAAATACAAGAAATTTTATTCCAAGCAAGCAGCAGAAATTAACCTAGCGGGCTTGCGATGCTTGCTTGGAATAAAACTTCTTGTATTTTCAACTAAAATGATAGGCAAGCAGTTCTCACTGGGTTACTTGGTAATATACTTCATTTTTGTATTTTTGAATTTTCGCGGGCGCCAATCGATTTTCTGGCGCAGTCGAGAGCACTACTCAGTGCGTTTTACCTGTCAATGTGTCAGCCATCTTGTTTTGCCAGTGTAGTTAATATAGACCCGACGCCTCTCGCTTAGGGGGGTCGACCTTAGGTGAAAAGGTTACGACCCTCGCCTTGCCCGCGATCTGTCAGGATGATGCGAGAAAGTCTTTTTACGTTTCGGGGTAGTGGTTTGCTGGACGCTGAGAGACTCACACAGAGACCGAATTTACAAAATTAACGCGTTTATTTTTAGAAAGACATGCTTACAATGATCGAAACAATCGGGATTGTAGCCTTTACTCCTACAATCCCGATCCGTGTCGACCGGACTGTTTTCTTCCATCCTCCCCGTGTCCTCGAAGCTTATAAGTATTTACTAACGATTCCTCCAACTTCCATCAAACCTAAACGCGTTTTCTCAGCAGCTGCATATATGTGCAACAAATTGAGAAGCAGACTTGGTGATGAGACACTGGATGCGTTGTTATTTCTCAGATCATATTTTCGCAATTCAAATTAGAATGTTCCTATTAGATTAGTTTTCTTTATATTTAAGAAAAATGTGACTGATTAATATTATTTTTAAATACTTTTTGCTAAGAAACTTACTTTACTACCTACTTACTAGGTTGTTATATGAAAGTAGTCTATTTAGTCGATGTTAAGAGAGATTTTTGTTAATTTTCAACGTTTATTTGCATAGTTTGTTACATAAAGGTTTTTTCAATTTATGTGAGTTTAAAGAGATCTCAGTGATGCTTAAAAAAGAATAAATTTAACATGAAACAGTGATTTTAAGTCTGGTTAGTCTGACTCTAAGTCTGATTAGTTAGAGTGATTAAATTAACTAGGTGTATACCGTAAAATACGTTGATTTTTGTCTAAATTTTGATTTTTGATTTCTGTAAGATTTTCTTAATTTTTATTAACCCTCAATACCGAAATAATCCCGGGATCCCGGGATTGACTAAGTATAATCCCGAAATCCCGGGATTAGAAATAAGGACCGGGATCGAATTCCCTAGCTACAAGGCTACTAAATTTTCAGAAGTTTTTACTTACAAGTTAGATTGGCTACTATTGTATATAAGACGCACTTTTTTCGTACTTTTTGAGATTGCTAACTGCTAACAAGTACTGTACAACTTACAAGTTATACTTGTAAAATGCTCAAATTGATATTCAAAGAAAATTTGTACAAATGAACGTTGTATCAAAATGCCATTATGCTTCTACTTGTACAAAATATAGGTACTAAGACAGTGGCGTGCCGTCCTTGTAAGCGGTGGTTCCCTTGTATTTTCTAAAATATAAATACATATTGCGCGATTATTTTCATATTTTAACGTATTTTGGATTACTTAAAATTAATATTTTATTATAACAGCATTATGTATCGTATTACAAATTTCTATACTATATGTGAAAAATATGATAAGATCGCTATTGAATATTCGAATATCAGTGGTCCCGCGTTTCTTTATGCAGCGCTCGAGAAGCGCTTTACAGCGAACACACTGAAACTGGTTTCTAATTGGCCAACACTGCTCGTGACGTCATTTCGCTACACTCTCGCTGCATAAAGAAACGCGGGGTGGCGGAATGGAAGCGCTGTATTGTCAGCTTCCAAGCAGCCAGATTATAAACATTCGCTCATGCGCTTTACAGAGCAACAACCTCACCTATCTGGTGAAAGCTACACACGTATAACGCTTCCAATGAATGAAAGCGTTTCTAGACCAGTTCTAGAACCGTACTTCCAGGACCGGTTCTAGGCTGTTAGCCGCCTGCATGCTACATATTTGGCCGCCCTCGCCCGATTATGTGAATCATGAATAGACTTATAACTTAACCCAACCGATAGGAATTTACTGGTACAGTACGTTTTTATGATAGTTCTGTATAGTTGACAGGAGTTAAAAAAATCCATTAAAATATTTGATATTTTTATTTCGCTCTCCCATCTTATATTACTTACGGATTTCAATGTTAAACTAGTGACATTACGATTTAATATGTTCCATCTATAAGGAATGCAGAAAACAAACGTGTACAATTCTTGTACAATGTTAAAAAATTAACTATTACTTTGGCAGCATCATTTACAACTAAATTTAATGAATGAGATGCACAGAATTTATTTTCCTTAAATTTACGATTTATATATCCGTTATCGTAAAAATTTGTCTTTCCACTTCTTTCCCAAGACTACAAATATTCAAGTACAAAGTAACCGGTTTCAACTTATTTCTACTTAAGTAGTAGTTAAATAATTAAGAGATTAGGGAATTAGGGACATAAATAAAACCCTGCTGAAAGAGCCGGAATTTACTTAAACAAAAACTTAACCGAACCAATCTCTAGCCGAGTACGATGGGGACTGATTTCTTTGTAATATTAATTTAAATGTAATAAAGACAAATTTTTCCAGTTCAATGAGAGTGATTGAAAAGTTGTAAATTTTGGAAATTTCCGTAGACCTAAAAAGAATTAGTTAGAAAACAGATGACTATTAAGTTTAACATATTTAGCTATACAGCTATGGTGAGAAACGTTTAAAATCTATTACAGCCCTGTAGCCTCCTTTGAGATATATTAGTGATGCGACATTTGACATTAGCCGGTATCGGCACCCCCGGGATTTGCCAGCATGAACGCACTGCACACCCATCAATATCGTCTCTGATTCCATCCATGAGTCACTCGTAGGGAGCAATTTTAACTAAATGGATTGTTTTAAGATTTAAAAAGTAAAGAATAATTTATGTTATTTTTATGTACAGTACGTTCCTTCACAAAACTATATTTAATTATAATTTTCTTTAAAAGTATATTCATACAGTTGAAGAATATTTTGTACCAGGTATGTACCGGTACACCCACCACATATTTTATTTCACCGAGTAAGTTTTTATTATTTTCAATTATTAAAAACCAATGAGATCGGTATAAATATTAACACACTAAAAATAAAAAATTTTTAGTTAAAAAACAAGTAAAATTATACTCTTTCTATTTCCGACTTCGAGGATTCTACGAGCCAAAAAACGACAAATAAATGTCAAGGAACAATCATTATTTAATAATACTATCCAAATGCATTTCGCAATCAGGCCTCCTCAGTGGATACATCAAGATATCAATCGCTGGTTACGCTTTATATCCAACAGTCGTTCTCAGCATAATGATTGTTCCTTGCCATTTATTTGTCGTTTTTTGGCTCGTAGAATCCTCGAAGTCGGAAATAGAAAAAGTATAATTTTACTTGTTTTTTAACTAAAAATTTTTTATATTTTAGTGTTTTTTTTATTATTTTATTTTTAATCGTAGCCATTATATTGTGGCTAGCGATTCAGAATGTAATTGTGATATTAAAAATACATTTAGAGAAGTCTACGGTTTTTATTGGCTTATCGAACAAACGAATACGAATGGACCCTAGACAATCACTGACGCGCAATTAACTGATTGTCCCTGGAAGTCAGCTTCTTACAGAAACACAGTTTCCCTATCGTGAAATGTCACGGCACGCTACTGTACTAAGGTAGGCTGCACAGGTACTGGTACATCAAATATGTTTTATTACAGAGTAGTTTCCATCTAGTGAGCTATATAGAACCGGGAATTTTTTGACATAGAGAAACGTTTCTTAATATGGCCGATTTGTACAGGACCATGTTGAACTACTGTATTAAACTTACTGTTTGATTATTCTTCCAATTGGCCACGTACCAGTATCTTCAATGTTAAAATTCTTGTCTTCTTCTTCAGCATGGTTTATACAATTGTTCGTAGAAAATTCTGTTATTTTCAATTTCATCTGTTTAAATTTCTTGAATGGTTCTTTAACATATTTATTGAATTGTTTTTCCTTCTTCCAAAGCGCCGTGATATACAGTATAGATGAGTTTTTTCAACTTCGTTTGGTTGTCTTGTATGACCGAATTTCAGTGACATATTTCATAATACTATTTGTTTGCCGCTTAATGTAATCATCTCGCTTCGTTTTTTACAATTTTTTACTTCCATTAATGTATTTTCTCTCATACTCGCTATCTCTGCTAGCCCTAAAAAATGTGATATTTTTATATTTAAATAAAAAAACCATATGTGCCACAAAAATTAATTAAATAAACAATGAACTAGCAAAACAATCTTTTTAGTTTTATTTCAAGTTAGTTTTAGAAATCGTAAGCTGTAATTCAGAATTTTTAACTGTGTTTCACTTCACTCTGTCTCATCCCAAAAAAGTAAAATTGAATCTTAATTTTCCCCTTGACTAAGAATATTTGCAAATACTAGTTTAAGTTATAATTTAAAATAATTAATGGTGAACCATAACTTTCTATGGGGAAAATATAAGTGTCTAATTCTTTACTTTTAAAAAAAGAAAAGGAAGAGTGCATTTAATGCATTTAATATAGTAATTGTGTGGAGGATGGATAGGGTGCTTATTGTACCTGTTGTTCTCTCCTGTACAGGTGTGATACCACACACACTACACAAAAGCCTGGGAACATTACAATTGAGTAGAAATACACACATAACACAACAGAAGGCCACTATATTGAATACATGCCATATTGTTAGGAAATTCCTGAATACAGACACTGACACACTTATTTAATTTTAGTTTTGTTTTGGTTGCTATGCCTTGACTCTGGTCCGGCATAGTACACAGCCACCGGTGTGAACCGAGTATAACCCATTAAACCCAACATAATAATAATAAGAATGATGATGATGATGATGATAATAATAATAGATTTGTGGCATTACGTAATTCTATTAATAGTATCAATATCATACGTTTTTGAGGGGAATAGCATTTTGGTGTGCCGCGTTGAGTCATGTCGAGTCATGGGTGTGCCGCAAGTATAAAAAGGTTGTGGAACACTGATCTAAACGAACGTGTTAATTATTATTTCTGTAATGTTCGTTGTATAAATTATTATCTAATAAAATTACGTATTTAAGCGAAAGTCTATAAATGTTAATCATCTGGAAAATTAATGTTAAAGATAAGAAAAACTTCTATGATCAGTTTTTAAAGACAAATCAATCATCGAATAACTAGTGAAATCATTTCTTGCTTAGCCGTTTCATTTTTCAAATTTTACCTTCCCAAACTTCTATCAATGACAAATTTTATGTTAATTTAGATTATAAGATTGAAAATCTGAAAATATTAATCAGAGATGTCATAACAACAATCAATGTATGCTAATTCACATCTTCTATTTCAAGTTAATTTTAGAAATCGTAAGCTGTAATTCAGAATTTTTAACTGTGTTTCACTTCACTCTGTCTCATCCCAAAAAAGTAAAATTGAATGTTAATTTTCCCCTTGACTAAGAATATTTGCAAATATTAGTTTAAGTTATAATTTAAAATAATTAATGGTAAACCATAACTTTCTATTGGGAAAATATAAGTGTCTAATTCTTCATTTTTAAAAAAGAAAATGAAGAGTGCATTTAATACATTTAATATAGTAATTGCGTTATATTAATTACTAAAGCACATTGTATCTCCTACCGTATATACTTCTTACAGAATGAGGCATAGTGACAACAATAAAATGTCAAACTGCTGAAGAAAGTTTCATTATTTCCATATAGCCTAATTTGTATCGATACATCTATTGTTACATCCAGGGCTGTGGAGTCGCGTAAAAATCTACCGACTCCGACTCCGACTTTTCCTTACCGTCCGACTCCGACTCCGACTAGGGGCAGACTTGTTACCGAAAGAGACCCGGAAATTCTGATGTCATCACGTGACCTCAGAATAAAATATTCAATAAATAGAGTTGTAATAAAGATAGAGCGTAGAAACTTTTTATTCCAAAGCTAAAAGACTTCTCTAAGTAATATATAAATATGTATTCGATAATTTTTACTTTTCCGGCTGTTATATATAACAGAGGGAAAGTGTAGCGCTCGGTCAAAAAATGACCCTTTCCAAACTTTTACATTTTTGGACTCGGGACACCGTGAAATTTCGAGATATGCAAAAGATTCGAGTTTTTTCTATATGTGTGGATGTTAGACTGTGTGTGGGGGGCATGATTTCGTTCACCCCGTTTGAAGCCTAATAATTTCTGTGGTCAGAATCGGAGTCGGATGGTTTAACGCGGGAGTTAGTTATTTAAGTCAAAGCGGTCGAACTAAATTGTGTCCCCATATACGTTCTAACATCTTAGGCGAGAACATCTTAACGGGTTTTACTGTACTATTATAAAATGACAAAAAAGTTTACTTTGAGGGTAGAGACAAATTTTATTTATTTTTTTTTAATTTTGATGGCTAATAACGAGTAAAATATTCATTAAGAGATATGACACATGACCACTTCTATGTCTTCACCCTGTCGATCTTTAATTAAGAACAAAAATTTAATAGTATTAATGCCCCTTTATACGCAAGCCACAAAGCTTTAAACTTTACCCATGCTGAGGTATTGTTTAATATCTCAGAACAGAAAATAAAGAAATTAAACAAATTAGATGCCAACACACACGCGCGCGCGAATTTTTCCCCTTTATTGACTTTTTTGAGGGGGTTCGGGAGGTCTCCAAACGTGTAGATTTGCAAAAAAAAAAAAAAAAAACTTGGAGGGTCAAATTTGACACGATTCCAATACTTTTCCGTTTTATATACATAACAAGTTGGTAAGTAAAAAGGAGTCGGAGTCGGCGGATTTTTTGACGACTCCGACTCCGACTCCACAGCCCTGGTTACATCTACAGTATTAAACATAATGTTTAGCCTAATAATAGTAATAACGATAGATGTATTTACTTTCAAACATGAAAATCGACAAAATAACAAAAATAATCAAATTTGAAAGTTGTGATGCAGTCGCATGGCATTCGGATGACGTATATTCGGAGTCTGGCACGAAGTTCCTAAAATAGCCGTAATAAATGATCTCATGGAGTGTCATTCCGTATCTTAAGAACTTATCAGCGTACTTTTTTATACAGGTTACAAGTTTGTTATAAAAAAGTTATAATTTTTCATATGATATTTAACCATAAAAAACTTTTTTTAACATAATAATTATTGCTATATTTATGTATATTATTTTCGACGTAACGATTCTGCAGTTGGATTATTGTCTAATAAAATTTATGCCTTTCTCAATAAACCCAAAATAATTCTCTTTCGATAATAATAAATGATGATATATTTATTATCCAATTCATCAAAAATTTCAACATGTTCATTTTTATATCATTAATAATAGTTTTATAGATTATTTTTTAACATATGAATGGTCAGTTTGTCCAAATGGACTCATCGCTATTTCCGTAGAATCTGCTTAATATGTCATTTTGTAATGATTCTTATATATCACATTGAATACATTTTTAAAACATGAATTGTTAATTAATGGTTTTATTGTAACAGAAGACATTTTCTGAAAAAGTTATAATGCAATCTTTTAGTTATTATCAAAATAAATTTATTTTAAATTTGCTTAAGGTTATTTAACTAATAATATTTAAAATATATGCATATATATAAGCATACAAACATACAAACACGCATGCACACGCATATAAGTTGATATATGAATCAATTTATAAGATCATCTTTTATTTATATATATTCTATATGTATAATGCATATAAGTATATAAACTCTGTAAATATATATATATATATATGTTTTTTTGTTTTTCTTATTTTTTATATTATAGTAGTTTGAAAACCTGTATCATAGATGTACTACAAGTTAATAGTTTATAACTTATAAATAATATAAATTTTAAGATAATTACTTAAGTGAAAAGATATTTTATAAATTTGGTAGTTTACTAATAAAATTTATTTTCAAAAGCTATTTTAATCCAAATCTTACTTTTATTAAGATTTTTAACTAGATTTTTTTGTTCTCTAGTATTATTTTCTATGAGTCCCAATGATGAGTAAATCACATTTGCTGGAAATTAAATAAAATGAACAACTACAGAAATATATTTTTAAAATAAAAATTTCAAAGGTCATAGCAAATTCAAAATTTTTGCTATGTATTTTTAACGTGTTAAGGATACAGTAACTTAATACATACAAATTCCTATATATTATGGTTAAAATAAATGATCAAGTCACTATTGTTTATTAAGTAATATAAATCGATGATAGATTAAAAATAAACGAGCAAAAATCCTTTTAATTTTTAATATAAATACTTTTAATATAATATGAAAAAGTATTATATTTTTTTATATGAAAATAATATAAACATAAAACAAACATAAAACTTATATCATTTTATAAGTTTTATATAAAAGTTAGTTTATAGACATGCAATAAAATTTATGATAATCTGGATATAAACAATCAGTAAAATTATTGGTTGAAACAAATATAAATGCGAAATTTTGTTGTGTGATTTACACAAGTCACGCAACGAAAGGTATTGTAAGTAAATAATTTATTCATATATTTTTAGTTCAACAATTATATGAAATTGTATTCAAATTTTTGAAATAGTATAGTAATATATTAAGAATTACAATGTATTTAAGTTATTTTATATATTAAAATATGAATTTTTAACTTATAAAATATTACTTAAACCATTGTATGTAATACCACGTCGTTCAGTTTAAGCAAGTCTGTAGTTAGTCGAAATTGGTTCACAAATATACAAATGGAGTCTCTTCGTATATAATAATTACTCACAAAGATGCGTTTTTCAAAGGTATAGATTAGGCAGGGCGATATTTTTTCTCACGAGGATCACATTTTGATAACAAGGACCAAAAATTAAATATAGAAAAATTACGTTATATGCATATTAGTTCTTATCGAAATAACATATTAAACTGTACCTAAAGTTAAACAACTAATACAGGTAACTTACAATCCCGATCCGTGTCGACCGGACTGTTTTCTTCCATCCTCTCCGTGTCCTCGAAGCTCATAAGTATTTACTAACGATTCCTTCAACTTTCATCAAACCTAAACGCGTTTTCTCTGCAGCTGCATATATGAGAAACAGACTTGGTGATGAGACACTGGATGTGTTGTTATTTCTCAGATCATATTTTCGCAATTCAAATTAGAATGTTCCTATCAAATTAGTTTTCTTTATATTTAAGAAAAATGTGACTGATTAATATTATTTTTAAATACATTTTGCTAAGAAACTTACTTTACTACCTACTTACTAGGTTGTTATATGAAAGTAGTCTATTTAGTCGATGTTAAGAGAGATTTTTGTGAATTTTCAACATTTATTTGCATAGTTTGTTACATAAAGGTTTTTTCAATTTATGTGAGTTTAAAGAGATCTCAGTGATGCTTAAAAAAGAATAAATTTAACATGAAG
>NW_019384735.1:93667-119848 GCF_000671375.1 Centruroides sculpturatus | reverse complement strand
GAGATCTGTGTGAGTCCAATGTATAACTCCAAAAGAGTATGTAAGTACTGGGATGACATATGTGTTTATTGCTTTAACTGTGTGTTTTGCATTTAGCTGTGTTCTGAGGATAGCATTTAACCTACTTTTGTATTCTTTAATTAATCTTTGCTTTATTTGTGTATGTTCTGTTAGTTTGGCCTGTTGGAATCCTAAATACTTGTAGAACTCACCCTCTTCCATGGATTCAATAATGTCCCCATTTCCAAGTGCGAAATCTTCTTTCTTCAGGATTCCTTTTTCTATGTGAAGTGTTTTGCATTTGTCTAGGCCAAACTCCATTTGTATGTTCTTAGTGTACAAATGTGTGATTTGTAGGAGTTGATGAAGTGGTTTTTGTGTGGTTGCATAAAGTTTTATGTCGTCCATGTACATAAGATGTAACAGCGTAAACTGTGTTGTTTTTTCATGTCTGATATTGTAGCCATAATGCGTGTTGTTTAACATGTTGGATAATGGGTTCAGAGCTAGGCAGAACCAGAGAGGACTCAAGGAATCTCCTTGAAAAATTCCTTTCCTAATGAATATTTAGTTGTTTGTATGGAAGTGTTACTAACCCTGAGATGCAGTGTTGTTCTCCAGTGCTGCATAGTGTGAGGATCCGAATTCGGACTTTCCGTGTGTTTATATCACTTTATCATTTCACATTGTAGCTATACTTTCATTCGATAAGTGTCAACTTTTACACCTGGGAGCTAAACATCTGCTAAGTTCTCAGGCTTAATAACGACGCTTTCTCAGCACCTTTCGACCTAATATCTCCGTTTCAAACAATCCAGCATGAAAAAAACAGACAACAAAGCAGGCAGTCGTCGCCCGTCTTTCGAAAGAGAAGTTGTCACTCGTACCTTGTCTTAAGTGCCTCAATATTCGGATATCTGTGAATATAACATTTTATTCTACGTTTTTATATCTCACTAAAATATCATTGGAAAACATCGTACCATCGTCTAACACCCTTGCGGATACTTTACGTTCTATCATCCTTACGGATACTTCCTCTACCGGATGCAAGTACTGACATCCCGAACAAGACATTTGGCATATTGTACAGAAACGCGCAAATTTCGGATAATTCGAAGTCGCAATTATTTCGTTTTTTAAATTTTGAACTAACGAGGATTTCCTGTATAATGTATATTTAAAAAAATTTTTATTACAATTACGGTACCATAATTTTTTTAGAAAAATAAAGGGATAAATCAGAAATTATTTTATAATTAAAGAAGCAGGTCGCGTATACGTAGCATTTAAACAAACATTATTATAAAATTATTACAAAAGTTGCTTCTAGCCATTGATATAATTATATTAATTAAATTATCCACAACCGTGAGGCAGATAATAGTGATGGTTTATCAGACCAATGATTGGCACAAACGCTCAGGGATCAAAATGAAAACAATTTAATAAACACAAAAAATTACTACATAAGTGTGAATACGTTTGTGCCTATCATTGGTCTGATAAGCCCTCACTATTATCTGCCTCACGGTTGTGGATAATTTAATTAATATAAACATTATTATTTTTTAAAAAAAATTGATACTTTTCACAAGAATGAACTTTTTAAATTAATATATCAGATTTATGTTTTAAAAATTCATAAAATTATATAAAATTCATATCATAGTTGTACTTGACATAAATGCTTCCAATGTTTCGATTTTTAATAGGTTTTTTTCACACTGGCCTACATATTTTTCACTAATGAAAATACTCGTTCAGTGGGGACATTAGATTCAGGGAGGCATTATTTAGGCTAAGACGATAGTCTTTTATTTCACTGTTATGTCCTTTAGATTAATTAATGTTTTTTTAAAATGGCCATTTTGTCTTTTATTTTGAATTGAAATATTAAATTAAATATTGGTGGCGTGTGCCGGCGCCATCAATATTCAATTTAATTATATTAATTATAATTAATATTTAATATTTCAATTCAAAATAAGACAAAATGACCCTTTCAGAGAAAAATAAATTAACCTAAAGGACTATCGTCTTTTAAATGAATTATATATGGTTACCGTAATTATAATACGCTTTTTAAAATTTAATAATTTTAAAAGTAATATCAATAATTGTAAAATATTTTACACAGTATTTATGAAATATTTCTCTTATAGATTTTAACATCAAAGTTGAAAATGAAGATATTTTTCCTAACATCAATTATCATATTTTTGAATTGCTTTCAACAACAAAGTATGTATATGCTAAATCACATAGATAATATATATATGTATATTTGATTTTCATAAATTATTATAAAATCCACTTAGAAATTAGGCATAAATCTACATTGAGACTAGTTTAAATTTCGAATTTTTTCTTTTGAAGTTAGTTGATAATAATTGTAAACTATAGTTTTATTATATAAAACTTTATAGTTTTATCTTATTTTACTATATAATAATACATAAGTTACTTAAGTTGTTATTTAACGAAATATTAAAACTAATATAAAAAGTATTTTACTACATAACCTAATAAAAAACATTTTGCATTATTATTTACATAGCTAATAATAAAATATAAAAGAATTGATAAACAGAACACATTGTCTGTAACAAAAATTGTAGTTTATTTAAAAAAACCCTTTTTTATGCAAATTCACATATCATTTACCAAATATTTTGATTATACAGTAGTACCCCGAACTTACGCGCTAGGTGGGACCGAGCGATAACCGCGTAAATCGAATTCGCGTAAGTCGGAGTATAATTTCGCAATTTGTGTAAAATCCAAGTCGGATGTATGTAAGCTAATAAATGTTCTCGTTAATCTTATTTCGTCTTTTGATTCGTTCACGGTTACAAGAAATCATCTCATAGAGTCTCTGAAGTCTCCGTAGATATAACAAACACAGAAATAAATAACACAAAATAAATTGTAGCTATGCGTCTATTCCGCGCGACACGTCCGAACATGTAAGCCGAACAATAGTGTGGTGGGAGTGAGTAATCGAGAGTTGCGTGGCACTCAAACAAAAGACGAATCGACGAGATTTGAAAATCGCGTAACTCCGGGTTCGCGTAAGTCTGGGTAGCGTAAGTCGAGGTATTACTGTATTTCAAATAAATTACTGCTGTCATATCATGAATTACTTTTTTCTCTTCGCTGAAAAATATTAGGCCCTGTACTGTACTTAGCATTCGTGTATTCTTAAAATAATATTTTTGATTGATATTGATTATTTCTACATGAAAATTATATTTCTTCTTAAATGAAGTTAAGACTATTTACAAAAATATAAAAACAGAAGGCTGACACTTGATCGTTTTTAACATTGTGAATTGTTTTTTACTGTTTATTTACCTTTGTTTTTAAGAAGTATATTCTTCAAAAAGAAAAAACCCATGTTGACTGTTACTTCTGGGGTGGTGTAAAAAAAGGATTAAGATAGACTCAAAATTTTATATTTTTGTAAATAGTCTTAACTTCATTTAAGAAGAAATATAAAAATCCTGAGTAATTACAGAAATTGTATCCATATGAAAATTATACTGTAAATCGAAGCAGTTAAAAATTCACTTAAGTTTTAAATTTCAAATTAAAAAATTTTGCAAATAAATATTTTTCGGAATAAGATTATAATACATTTTAAGTATATTTTCAGTTTGTCACGAAAACGATCAAGAACGATTATACAAGAATAATTATTTAAATAACTTGAAGAATTTTGATGCACGTGTTGATCCTGCGCTTAGGGCTGCAGCAACAAGTGAAGCAGAACAACGTTTAGCACCTGCAGTTATAGCATCATTGGCAGGCGAAGCAGAACAACGTTTAGCACCTGCAGTTGTAGCATCACTGGCAGGCAAAGCAGAACAACGTTTAGCACCTGCAGTTGTAGCATCACTGGCAGGCAAAGCAGAACAACGTTTAGCACCTGCAGTTGTAGCATCACTGGCAGGCGAAGCAGAACAACGTTTAGCACCTGCAGTTATAGCATCACTGGCAGGCGAAGCGGAACAACGTATCAATCCTGCACTTATGACTGCAGCAAAAGAAGAAGCAGAAGAATAGTCTTTGAAATGGATGATCAAGGCAGTTAAGACGCCAGACAACCGTTGTGGGGATTTGGGATCAATTCGGGTGGGTAACCCCAGAATTTTTTGTGGCCTGTCTTAGATATGTTGGGTTCCGTTCTTCACCACCCAGTCGCTCCCACTATGGGCTGGCCGAACCCGCATTGGATATAGAAAAAAAGGTTTTTTAAGTGCGCCCAGGGTAGAAATAGACAAAGATGAAAAATCTTGTTTTTTGAGATTTAGCAGATAGTAAATTTTTATTTCATTTCTAAGCAGATGTAACAGAAATATCATTTAAAATAAACTAATATTTTTCTAATAGTTGACCTTTCTTTTAAAGTTTTTTCCCTCCCTGTGGGCACAACAGTATCTGTTTTCGTATTCATTATGGATTCTTATCCATTATAATTCATGCCGTTATGGAGCGACTAGATGGTGAAGGAAGTGATCCAACATATATGGGTCACGCCATTATAAACATTTCTGAGAATACAATCTAGACTCGAACTTGGATTCTTCAGGGTGGTAGTATGTAGACTGATGCTTATCACTTCGAACATCTGGCCATCTAATATTCTCTCTCTTATCTTTAACCTAGTACAAAAGTTTTTAAAATATTCATATTTGTATGAAATCCTAATATATTTTGATAAAGACCTATTAATAATTTGTAAAAATGTAACTAAAGTTAAAATAAAACAGTCATTCCTTAAACTGTACAGTAACCATACTTATTTTAACGTTTAAGTTATTTAAATTGTTAATTATCTAATTTAAAATAATTTTTAATACTTTAAGTTAGACAATAATTAAATGATAACGCCGGATTCATTATCCGGCTATATCGTGGTTAATTAAATGTATAGATATGTAATTTTGACTAAAAGTAGGCTATTAAGTCGCCATCTTGAATTAAATTTAACACAATAATTAGAAAATTCTCAGGTAATTAATTTAAAATATTAATATAAGATGGCGGTTTAATCGCTTACTTTTAGCCAATATTACAATAATATCTATACATTTAATTAACCACGGTATCGGCCAAAAAGCTAGAACATACTACATCAGGGGTGGCCAACGTTTTCAGAAGGCGGGCCAAATTTCAGAAATATTTCCTGCCGGGCCACGCACCTATTTTTTTTTAAATTAAAGTAAACAAGCAAGCGTGATACAGATTCAATCACATCGTCGCTTCCCGGTAGGTGAGATCGTGGTCAAACACTTGCCTGGTTTAATGTAAAAAAACACAAAAAATAGATATATTTATTTTTTTGAAGAAAATAAAACATAGCCGAGAATCGAACATATTTATTAGACAATTTAAAAATATTTAAAAGTGAGACATCTGACTTTGAGTGCTGTCGATTGCAAAATATCTCCAGATGCATTGGCGATAATAAAACGAAACTACAGAATAACACGGAACTTTGTCAAGCTGGACTGAAAGTAGTTATGAGTATGAGCCCGATAGCATTGCGAGCTTCCCGAAAACGCCGAAGACCACAGAACATATATAGCTGAAGTTCGTCTCATATTAAATTTTATCAACACCTAGCGTCGGACAAAAAACTAAGTAACCCTGAGTGTCAAATAGCGGGATATTTGAAATAGCTAAAAATCTATGAATTTTTCCAAAAACGAAAGATATTTCAAATTTCTCTTAGCTATAATTTAAAAATACATGATACCAATAACTCATGACGTAATGTTCTTTTGGTGATATGTACAATAAAGTTAACATTTACGTTCATTTGACCTAGCTCCGCGGGCCGCAACATGACTCCCGGCGGGCCGCATGCGGCCCGTGGGCCTCGTGTTGGCCACCCCTGTACTACATAGAGTGGCTGTGACCTTAAATACAGCGCTCTTGGTGGCAACGAAGGGTACTATCGCCTGCCATTTTACTTTAAGTCAAAATATTAAAGTCTGTGCCACATGTTGGGCAGGATTGTCACTTCAGAATCTATTTTTTTTCTCATCTAAATCTAGATTTTGTTTTTCCCTAGATTTGACATTTAGGCAATTAGATAAATGATATAAATCTAGATCGTTTCGTCTCGAATTTAACTATTTTCTAGATTTTATTTATTATAAAAAAAATAATATCAGAGTTTAAAGTGGTAAATATATTGCCTAATCCTCAATATAATAATATTTTTATAATCTAAGTATGAGCCAGGTCTTGAAAGGGCTTTGATCTCAGCCATATGATTATTTATTTATAGTGTACTCAGGTCAGTCTGATTTGTACTATACTCAGTACGTTGTTGATTTTTTTCGGACAGTGTTTTTTTCTTCTGCAGAATATAAGTAGTGTTCTTGTGTTTTTATTATAGTTGTAGTTTTTGTGAAAATTTTGGTTTCAACTTGTCAAGATTTAGTTTTTCATTGTAAATATTTTCATCTTTGTCATGTTATGAACCACGTTGTTGAAGTAAAAATCCTTCTGAAAGGTAATGAGCTAATAATTGTGGGAAATTGAGGAAGTGTTGCATTTGCCCATCAAAAATAGGCAAAGAAAACACGCCAGTAATTGAAAGAGAATGATATGTAAAAACTGAATTATTAGGATGTGTACAAATTGTTCACTATATCAATCATTCTGGATAACAAAAGCATATTAACATAAACTAACCTTTTGTTTGTTATGTTGTAGATAACATTAGATACTGAAGCCGTGAGCCTAAAAAGGGATTGGAAAATTACCTATCCGAAATGCATTGTTAAATACACGATAAAGTAACTGTTTTAATCTTGGTCTGTGTTAATTGTGGATAATTAAGAAAGAAATGATAAATATCACTAGTCCTACTATTAGAAGAAACTTTTACTTGTAACTTTTTATATTTTTAATTATTATCGAATGGCAAAAATTTTGAGAGTAGTGATGGGTTTTATAAAAAAAAGAAAAGAAAATAAATTGTAAATGTTAATAACGAATAGCATCTTCATTAAGTCTGACCTCTCTCCAGATATGACATATGACACCCGTCTTCACACCCCTTTAACCTTTAACCACCAAAATTTAGTAGCATCAATGCTCCTTATGCACAAGATACGTTAAATTTCGTTTCTTATAGATCTCAACACAGTAGCGTAGCGTAGGGGGGCGGCAAAATTTGACAATAATACTGTAATAATATCTTGTAAGAATTTGAACCATTTTCGTCCACGTACGATTCGGACCGATTGAAATGAGCACGGAATAGTGGGAATAGTGTTACCATCAGCGACTCGCCGCCCGGGGATATCGTGTCGATCTTTCTTTTTTTTTTCTTGTACGATTCATTTCTACTCATATACACCTCCAATATCCAATACGGCTAAGTCATCTAGATTACTTACGTTACTCCTACCCAAGTCTCCCTAGTCGCTAACTGTAACTGATTGAGAACCAGCATGCACTGCAAATTATTCTTCATTGCAAAATGATATACGCATGCGTCAGGAACTTCTGTTCGAACAAACCTCACCTGTCGTCAGGGTAGTGCTGTGCGATGCATCGATGTCACATCGATACATCGATGTTTTTGTTCGTCGATGCATCGACCTTCCGATGTTTTTGAAACATCGATCCTGAATCGATGTTAGCAATATGTGAATTTTGATTCATCGATGCATGCAGTTCATTCTTTGTTCCTAGTGTTACCACCTGTTCGGTTTTCACCCGGACAGTCCGGGAATTTCGTAGAAATTGCGATGAAACAAAGTTCTTGCAAATATGTTTACAAATTTACACTATTTTAACAGTGAACGAACTCACACTCATTGAAACTCATCCTCAACTCTGCCATGTTAGTCTGTTTACGCCGACTCATCGCAGAATGAAAAAGGTTCTGTGGCATTAAAATTAATTCAGCATGTTGAGACTCGATGGAATTCGTATTTCTTGATGATTGAGAGATTTGTACTACTAAAAAATTTTGTTACACTAACATTGCAAAAGTTTCCAGGGGCACCCGACATGCTCTCTGGTAGAGAATTAAGTGCTTTGAATGATGCGCTTAAAGTACTAAAACCTTTTTATAAAGTAACTAATGAAATTTCAGCAGAAACTCACACTACCATCAGTAAAATTATCCCATTTTTAGGGTTAATGTTTAATGCACTTTGCAAGGTTTCTACAGAAACAAATGTGGGAAAGAAGTTGCTGGAAAAATGTTTTAGTAATCTTGATTTCCGTTTTAAATCCACTGAGACGAAGTTAGTATATAGTGTTTCCACATTACTAGACCCAAGGTTCAAAAAGCTAGATTTTAAAAGTCCAGCATGTTGTGCAAATGCAATTAAATGTGTAAATGCAGAACTTTGTAAATTTCCCTCTGCTGAGGCTCAAATAAGTTTCCACAATAATGCAGAAAATAAACTTGAAGATGATGACCTTTGGTCATCCAGAAAAATTGATATTAAGATAGAAATGTTAACACAAATGCAACTTTAAATTCAAATTTTAAAACTTTTTTAGATGACCCTATTGTGCCTCACAATAGTAATGCTTTGGATGTGTGGAAATCCATGAAATTTTTTAACTATAATTTATGTGAACTTGCCATGAAGTGGCTTTGCATTCCTGCCACTTCAGTTCCAGTAAAAGATTATTATCCAAAGCTGGAAATACTATCAACAAAAAGCGGAGTTCTTTAAAGCCAAAGAATGTACACAAACTTCTAGTTTTAAATTCATTATCAATTAAAAAACTGTATGCATTGGAACTGTAACTGAACTATACAAGTTGAAAATAAAATTAAGTTTTGTTTTTTTTTAATTGTGTGAGTTTATCTTGATTAAACATCGTTGTTCCAATGGGCATCGATCAAACATCGATGTGAAATCCGACATCGAAATTTAGCATCGATGTTTAGGCAAACATCGATGTTTGACATCGATGTTAAAATTATAGACATCGCACAGCACTGCGTCAGGGTCGGCGATTTTAAGAAGGTGGCAACACTAGCACGGAATTTTTCATTACTTATTCTGTGACGGAATTGAATTTTAGTCTTTTAAATTGAGATACCTAAATAAGGGGCGGCGAAATTTTCTTTTGCCCCGGGCGGCTGACACCCACGCTACGCCACTGTCTCAACACAAACACGCGGAATATTTTTTCCATTTTTTAAAGACTTTTTTGAGTTCAGGTGGCCTCAAAACAGGAAGATTTGAAAAAAAAAACTGAGGGTCAAATTTGACACGATTCAAATTCTCTCCCTTGTTATGTATAGATAACAGCCGAGAAAGTGAAATTACTTTAAACGGAAATATTTTAAAATAAAATACTATTATTATTATTAAAATAGATTTTAATAATAATTTTATATATGACTTCTGAATGCGTAATCGGAATTTGTAACGAAATTAATGTTTGAAAATATTTTTATAATTTTATTTTGAAACTGTATTTAGAAAATTTCGTAAATTTGAAATAAATATGACAAAATAAGTTACACGTCCAATTCAAGAAAATTATCTTTATTGTTCAGCACATTATATTAAGATTATTTTATAAATAATTGCTTTACATAAAATGCAATCGTAAATTAATGTATTTAATATAACAGTATACAATATATTAAATAAAATAATTAGAAGTGTTTTTTATGACAAATCCATTAGACAAGAAACATTAAAATGCTGTAAATATATATTTTATAATAAAATTTAAAAGTTTATATAACTTATTTTGATGACATTTCAAAAATATAGAAATATTCGTTTTTCTATTAAGTATTATTGAATTAATTAAATTTTAAAAATAAAGCAGTATTTCATCTATTAAAAAATAACGTCCTTCTAAGCACACATGATGTAAAAGGAAATTTTTGGGAATAATTTGAGGTGTACCTTTTGTAAGGACTATTTTAGAAGTAGTAGATATATTACTTATTGTGACGACACCATTAATTATAGCATCATAATGTAAGAATAATGGTGGTTTAATACAAATTTGATTATAATCACAAACTAGTAAATTTTCTATTTTATATTTATAAATCTTGTCATCTACAAATATATATAAATTAACTACAATGGATTCGTTTGACATATTCTCTATGGGAAGTGCAAATGCCCGAAAGAAACATTGACCTTTAACAGTGCATGAACAAATGAAATTGTCTGTATTTTTTACCATTTTATCATTTGTGTCCAAGCTGATAATTTGGACTACATGCTCCAGAAGAACACGATAATTAGGAAGTACTTTCCTATTTCTTAAATTTTGACATATAGTAGATGGTAATCCTTCTAATCTTCTCCTACGAAAAGCTTTTCTAATAGCTGCAATTTCTTCATCATATAATATCCCCATTGGAAAAATTTCTTTTTCTAAAGTTTGTATGGACATACTCATAAATCTAATTTTAGACATGTATACTGATATTGTTTCCCTAACGACTTTTGTGTTTGTGGTGCTACATTCCATGATAGTTTTATATGTACCCCATTTAACGAGTGCTTTAAAAAGTTCTTCTTCTTTCATGTTGTTATAAATTTCTCTTAATACAAATGTTAAAATAACTGTTGGTGAACAAGTTAAAAATGCACGTTGGCTAAAAATGCTTTTCCAGCAATAGTCAAATATTCTCCAGCATTTGTAAAAAATATCTCCATCATGAATATTATTTGATGTTAAAGTTTCATATACGTAGCAAACATTTTTATCGTTTAAATTGCTCATGATAAATACCTTACACCCCTCTAATAATCTAGGTATTTCGTATTTAACTGCAAACAAAAGTAATTCTACATGTGTCTTCATGCGCTTCTCTACTGACAGTCCTGCCAGATATCTATAAAAAATAAACTTTTAATTATATATATATATATATATATATTTTTTTTAACAAACTATTTAAATCTCTACGAATTAAGAATGTACTTTTTCACAATTCTAATGAAANCGATTTTACTATACTAGATAATGTTAAAAAAAACCCACTTGTAACGACATAAAACTGTTTTAACATCATATTTGAAGCACTCCCAAATTTACAAAATTAGATTACAAATTTTATTTAACATAGAAGGAACTACGTATTCAGTCCTAAGGTCAGAGTTCACTTTTAGAATGACTGTGGGTGGTACTCTCCCCTACCTGACTTCGGTGAGATGAGGTGGCTGTTTTGCCTGTTTGTAGAAGAGGGTCGTCATTTTGTATTTTATTTTGACTCGATTCTCGGCCCCGACTACCTAAGAATCTGGATTTTTTATGCGCAAATGATTTGGGTACCTAATACTCTGTGCCAAATATCAACTCTCGACATGTACTGTACTTCTTCATACCTGTATGCTGGTAAGAAAATCGGGCAGTACGATTTTATAAACAAGACAGTCTTGTCAATAAAAAGGTTTAAGTCAAGTTTCCTAAAAAAAATATGGCGTAATAAGTTCTAAAATTATAGTAAAATACGTATTTGACTATTATTTTAAGCTATATAAAATCTTTACTTATTACCATGGCATCCGAAAAGTGCTTGGAAACAACGAAATCTAGCAAGTAAGGGAAAGTATCGACGACTGAGATGAAAAGAACTTATTGCGAAGCATGAAAGTGGCTGATCTCGCGGCCATGTTTAAGATGCCGAAGCCGACGGTTTACGAATAGTAAATATAGTTTTCATTTTATTACACGGTATTTACGTATTTTATTTATTGTTTATATGTTTTAAATTTATTATATATACAGAGTGTATCAGAATGAGGTTTTAAAAATTTGGGGGATTGTAGAGGATGAAATTTTGAACGTTTTGATATAAGGAACCCATAACCGGAAATGTGATATAAAGTTTCTACAGCACTTTGCACTTTGCAGTCGTTATGCTGAATGAAACAGCAGAATACAGTATTTACAAGTTTTATTGACAAAACAGTAGAGTACAATCAAACTGTACATCGAATCAGTGGCTGCACTTCTTTAGGAGTAAATGTTCAATGTGACGACCACCAACTTCGTTACATAATGTGTAACGACGAACCATGTTTTGTCCGACTCTCTGTAAGATGACACGCTCCCCTCTGATAGTATTAAATACTGTAAAGATGAGCTTCGTAAGCTCATGAACTGTTCCTACAGGTGTTGCGTACACAAGGGACTTTACATAATCCCAGAGGAAGAAGTCTAGAACAATAGCATGATGTAATGGACAGAAGGGTAGCTACTAAAGTGAAGGGCGGTCAAGCACTTCTTACCGCTATAGAAACTTTAAATCACATTTCCGACTATGAGTTTCTTATAATCAAATATTCGATAAATAAAACAATAAATTAGAGTAAAAATATAAAAATTACTTTAAAAATTTTTAAATGCAAAGTTTGTAAAATATTAAAAATAAATATACTGTACTTCTCAAAGATAATTTATATATTTGTACCTCGTACTTCGAACGCTTCAGAGTTCGAAGCTAAATTGAACAAAAATTTATTTCAGAGTTCGAACAATGCTTCAAAATTCGAATTGTGCGAGCAGTGAAAATATGCGCTCGAAGCTTAAGATAAGCTTCTAAACATAGAAATACAATATCAAATTAGCAATGATGTTTTAAATTTCACAACTGTTATAATTAAAATCACATGTAACGTGAACTCATAAAAAACACGCAAAAACTTTCTGTTCAAACTAACAAACATAACCTGTACTGAAGAGGTGAAAAAACTCGAAATGTACATATTGGAGTAAGAATTTATTAAAAAACAAGTAAAACGGCAAAACCGTATTTGGGCAAAGACTGTCTTGGAGAATCTACTAAGCAGAATCACTTTGACGCTCAAGGTGCAGTGCCGGCCTAGGCAAGTTTTAGGTTGGAGCGAGATCCTATTATGGCGCCCCTTTGGTTGCCCCTAATTTATACCCTTTAATTTTCTTTACCACTGAGGACTTAGCGCCTGGAGCGGCTGCTCCGTTCGCCCTATGGTAGGGCCGGATCTATCAAGGTGGGTCTCGTTCTCATTCTCCAATCTTCTTTGGTATCGCTGCTTTTAGGCGCGATCGTTCAAACTTCGCCAGCCACGACCACGAGATCGTCCACGATGCATTTTCGAGAAAATTAAATTATCCAATTTCGAAATTTCTCTCCGTTGCGTGTCGGCCTGGGTTGAATTTTTGTTGATACGTAACGAAAATTTCCCGTTTTTGAAAAAAATAATCGTGGCTATCATATCGTCCGAAATTATTTTTTTTTGCACAAACAATATACAGTTTAACCCGATTATAACGTCATCGGATGTAACGACAACCCTAATATAATATCAAATTTTTATTGGTCCCACGATTTTACTATACTAGATAATGTTAAAAAAACCCACTTGTAACGACATAAAACTGTTTTAACATCATATTTGAAGCACTCCCAAATTTACAAAATTAGATTACAAATTTTATTTAACATAGAAGGAACTACGTATTCAGTCCTAAGGTCAGAGTTCACTTTTAGAATGACTGTGGGTGGTACTCTCCCCTACCTGACTTCGGTGAGATGAGGTGGCTGTTTTGCCTGTTTGTAGAAGAGGGTCGTCATTTTGTATTTTATTTTGACTCGATTCTCGGCCCCGACTACCTAAGAATCTGGATTTTTTATGCGCAAATGATTTGGGTACCTAATACTCTGTGCCAAATATCAACTCTCGACATGTACTGTACTTCTTCATACCTGTATGCTGGTAAGAAAATCGGGCAGTACGATTTTATAAACAAGACAGTCTTGTCAATAAAAAGGTTTAAGTCAAGTTTCCTAAAAAAAATATGGCGTAATAAGTTCTAAAATTATAGTAAAATACGTATTTGACTATTATTTTAAGCTATATAAAATCTTTACTTATTACCATGGCATCCGAAAAGTGCTTGGAAACAACGAAATCTAGCAAGTAAGGGAAAGTATCGACGACTGAGATGAAAAGAACTTATTGCGAAGCATGAAAGTGGCTGATCTCGCGGCCATGTTTAAGATGCCGAAGCCGACGGTTTACGAATAGTAAATATAGTTTTCATTTTATTACACGGTATTTACGTATTTTATTTATTGTTTATATGTTTTAAATTTATTATATATACAGAGTGTATCAGAATGAGGTTTTAAAAATTTGGGGGNGTTTTCATTTTATTACACGGTATTTACGTATTTTATTTATTGTTTATATGTTTTAAATTTATTATATATACAGAGTGTATCAGAATGAGGTTTTAAAAATTTGGGGGATTGTAGAGGATGAAATTTTGAACGTTTTGATATAAGGAACCCATAACCGGAAATGTGATATAAAGTTTCTACAGCACTTTGCACTTTGCAGTCGTTATGCTGAATGAAACAGCAGAATACAGTATTTACAAGTTTTATTGACAAAACAGTAGAGTACAATCAAACTGTACATCGAATCAGTGGCTGCACTTCTTTAGGAGTAAATGTTCAATGTGACGACCACCAACTTCGTTACATAATGTGTAACGACGAACCATGTTTTGTCCGACTCTCTGTAAGATGACACGCTCCCCTCTGATAGTATTAAATACTGTAAAGATGAGCTTCGTAAGCTCATGAACTGTTCCTACAGGTGTTGCGTACACAAGGGACTTTACATAATCCCAGAGGAAGAAGTCTAGAACAATAGCATGATGTAATGGACAGAAGGGTAGCTACTAAAGTGAAGGGCGGTCAAGCACTTCTTACCGCTATAGAAACTTTAAATCACATTTCCGACTATGAGTTTCTTATATCAAAACGTTCAAAATTTCATCCTCTACGATTTTCCAAAATTATAAAACGTCATTCTGATACACCCTGTATAGCCTATATATTTATATATATAACTAGCTGCAAGGACCCGCTTCGCTGGGTTATTATTTGTATGTAATAGTTTGTCTTTATATATAAAAGACTGTTTTTCTAAGTAATCTAGAATATAGCTGCAAGGACCCGCTTCGCTGGGTTTTTATTTTGTGGGCAAAAAGTAACGATAGTGAAGATTAAGATAATTACATTATAGTCAATCTTACCCGTTTTCACAGAATGCAAGAATTAGATCCCCGGTTTCCAGACTAATTAGAGACCTGGTCCCGATTCTATTTCTGAACGTCTCCTGTTCACGTCCAGTCAAACGAACTATTTTCAACGTTTCTGGAACGTTTACAATCGTTCTATAATCGAACCAATATTCGAATTTTATGTTCGAATTTAATTCGAACAAATTCGAATTTTATGTTCGAATTAAATTCGAACAAAACATTCGAAATAGAAAGCCACTTTCAACCACTTTCAGCCTCATATCTCCCGCACCCTTATAGCTATCGAGACGCAACCACCCCTATGCACGAATGGAGACTTGGGGCTATCACCACATACAAACACCATTCACGTGCGATGTGTAGTTTTTGCGAAAAAGTGAAATATAGGGACATACATGTCCATTTTTATATATAGATATAGATAAATATAAACATTATATAATTTATATATAGTATGTATAAAATTTAAAAAAAGCAACTAAAGCAAATGAATTTTCTATATTACAGAGTGTTTATAATTAAAATTCCACTTTGAAATGGCCATAAAATGAAAACTACTGGACAGAATGTTATCAAACTTGGTAATAGTGTACAGGATGTCATGGGATTTTATTTCTCGCGAAAAAAAAATAGTTCAAAAACTCACCAACGGGAAATGGCACTGTCTGCAATATTGTTAAACGAAATAAGACATGAAGACATCGTTGAAAATGTTTTAATCGGTTTTAAAACGCGTTAGAGAGCATGTTTAATGTGGTGTCCACCATTGTTGATAAGCAAGTTACATCGCATTACTGTGTTCTCAACAGTAGCTCTTAGCATATCAGGAGTAACCTCACAAGCAGTTTCGTTTTAAAACTGATGACATCCTGTACACTATTACTAAGTTTGATAACATTCTGTCCAGTAGTTTTCATTTTATGGCCATTTCAAAGTGGAACCTTAATTATAAACACCGTGTACAGTACATGGTTGGTTGATTTACTCGGATTATCCATTGAGAAACAGATAAAGTAAACTATAAATTTAATTTATATCCTCTCTATAATTTATAACCTAAATCTAAAGTATTTTAATACTTTAATATTATCTTTAATAATTTATAATACTTTATAATACTTTAATAATCTAAAGTATTTTAATACTTTAGATTTAGGTTAGATTGTATTAGGTTATAATATTTAGGTTAGATTTAGGTAATATTAAAAGCTTTACATGTTAAAGTTCCAAGAAGTTTTAAACTTTTAAATGTGTTATTTTTATAAGGTCCTTAGAATGAATAACATTCAAGTTTTTTAAATTGTGTTAGATTGTATACACAGCAAACCCTAGCTAATCCGGCTCTCAGTTATCCGGCATAAATACGGTAGATTTTCGCTAATACAGCCATTCCTTGCAGAAAGGGTCTCCAGATTAGTGAGAATGCCGGATTACTGCGAGTCCATAGACCTAAAGTCAATAAATGACGTGACCTGTCGCCCTTTGGTACTGATCTTTTTGGAGACAGGCGGGCAGATAATACGGAGTGCTGAAACGCAATACTGTATAGTGTATACAGAAATGAAACCCTAATGAATAGGATGTGTGACATGATTAATATTTTCACGGAAAAGGGAAACACAGATCTATATGCTCTCAGTAATCCAGCACTCTCGTTAATCTGGATATCCTGTGCAAGAAATGGCTGGGTTAGCGAAATCTACTGTATTTAAATTGGAATTTTATTAAATCAAATAAGTTTTCATCCTAACGTATTTAGATTCCACTAAAATTCTTATATACTGTTAAATTATGTCAGATCTGTCATCCTATGTTCATAATTTATGCTTTCCAAATTTTATTTTCTTAGAAGTCTCTACTGGTATAGTTAATAGCGAGGCTGAGGCCGAAAAGTTTGACAATGGTGTTTGGATAGTCAGTGGAATCATGCTCGACATTCCAAATACCATTGCCAAACTTCTAGGCTTACAGGAAAGCTGCACTGAACGTTCGACGTACACGTTTTCGCGTTTAAAACTTCGGCCTCAACCTCGCTATTATGATGCGCGAGATGAGTATTTACTGTTGTAGAATTCTTGCTAAATGCTGAGATGCTGAACTAGTTTCTAAGTACTTGACTCCTCCTACTGTTAGAATTCTTACTATTTCAGTCAGTCTGTTTATGCTAACTTATATTTGCATTTGCAATTTGCAAGATGTCAGCTGTGCTAGGCAAAATGTATGTTTTATAATAGCCATAAAATTATGATTATGTCATTTGTCATCTTTATACACGATCAGTCTAATTTCCTTAGTCAGCTATGACTCAGTACATTGTTCATCATTCGGAAAATTCTTGTTCCGTCCTCCTAGCCAATTAGATTTACTTAGCATTATGTGATATGATACAGATAAGAGCTAATGAAATAAAAATAGCTATACTTTTCTTAATCAGAACTTTTTAAAAAGTAAATCACATCTAATACAGTAGTTACAAAAAATAAATAATTAATCCTACCTTAAAGCATTATCAACCACTCTAGTATCGTCATCCAGTAAAATCGAGTTATTATTTTCTCTTTCTGCAGAATAAATCATTTCTTGAAATTTACTACTTTCTGAAGTCAAAAGATTTTTGCTAACACAAAATTTCAAAGTGCTGTTTGGAAAAGTTATAATCCAAGTTTCGTCTAAAATCTCTGAATCCATAGTTTAAAAAATTATATTGTTTAACACCTCATAAAAGTTATACGCTATTTTAAAATTTGATAAGAGAAAAATTATTCGGTGCCTTATGATTCTGTTAATTATCCTGTTACCTGTTTTGCATAAAAGCAAGGAAAATATCTGGAAGACGTTTTTAATAAAATTTTGCTCTTAATTTCTTATATTACTTTATAAATCCTAATTATATAAGAAATACTCTAGTAATTTTAATAAAAAGGCAAAAATAAAATAAAGCTTTATTCAAATAGTTTTATAGCCGAGCTATCCAACTTCTACATTAGTGCGGGGCAGGCCAAACAGTGGCCAAGCGATTACGTTTCCTGAACACTGGTCGTGGATCAGGACACGCTGGTCACGTGGAGTTTTCCGGGTTTTCTCCACGTCTATAACGCCTGAATAGGGGTTAGTTACCCTTAAAAAGACCTCCCGGAAGGTATTATTCCCCGCGTATAAAACAAAAAATATATATAACTACTAACCACATAACATGACCATCGAAAAACTTACCACGGGGCGCCATAGTTTAGTAGCTCTCCCCAACATGAAAGACAAGATAGTGCGGGGCAATTTTATTTTTCTAAAAGCGAGCTAGAATTAAGTGTAAATATTAAAAGGTAAAACGAAATATGTATAAGTCGGATTACATTGACTCTCAAATAAAACTAAATCTTATAAGAATATAAGCCTATTGTACAGTACATAACGAAACTTAAGTGCCAAGCAAAACGTCCTTCTTCTTCATCTTTATCTTCAAATAGTTCTTTGTCCAAACTAGTTTCTTTAATTAATTATTCAGTAATGTTGCGTAAGACAATGAAAATGATTATGAAAATAAACTCTTATCGATCTCAAGAATTAAAATACGACATATTGCTGCATTTAATAGACAACCGAATAGCTGAACGACTATTAATGTGTTAGACCTACCGCTAAGTGGCCGGATGGCCGAGCGGTCAAGATGGCAGCCTACCGCTCTGGGGAACCGGTTCGTATCCGAACGGGTCGGAAAATCCCCAGGAATTTTTCGGGGGTGGTCCGTTCGGATATGTCGGGTCCCGTTTCTCACCACCTGGCAGCCCCATTGTGGACCTGGCCGAACCCATAAAAGGGGCTAGCAAAAAGGGGCCCTCTTAGTGCCCACAGGGCGGAAAGAGTTTTAAAAAAACCTACCGCTGAGAGACCCGGGAACAAGTCCGGACGGTTCAAAATACCTCTAGAAAGTTTTGGGGATGGTCTGTCCCGAATATTTCAGGCCTATCCCTGATTGCCCGTTCATCCCGCTATTGACCTAGCCGAACCAAGGATGAACTTAATTATAACGGTCGTTTTGGTGCCCATAGGACGAAAATAGTAAAACAAAAACGCAAAATGTTCTAACAATAATTGATTGTTGCATTGATATGAATCCAAAAATTTTTCGGGGTGGTCAGTTCGGATATGTTGGTCCCCGTCCCTCACCTCCCGGTCGCCCCCATTGAGAGCCTGGCAGAACCCATAATAAGCCTGCTATAAGTGCCCACAGGGCGGAAAGAGTATAAATTAAAAATATATATATACAGTGTAAACCTTTAAAACACGATAATTATATATATTAATTAAAGTCACGTTGCCAGTTATGCTACCCGGCAGTGGCGTGCCGTCCTTGGAAGCGGTGGAAGCGCCACTTTCTTTGTATTTTCTAAAATATAAATACAGTAATACCCGAACTTACGCGATAGGTGGGACCCAGCGGTGATCGCGTAAGTCGAATTCGCGTAAGTCGGGGTATAATTTCGCATATAAATACATACAAATAATTTTTAATTGGGGCCGGAGACTAAAGAAAACAATAATTTATTAAAAAAAATGTTTAATAAAATCTTAGATAATACATAGCTATAACAAATTAGGCCTATATTATTTTACAATTTTTCACATTTACTTGATTATTACGCCATAATTTTAACATTGTTTCCATCTCAGCGATAATACTGTGACGTTTACGAATGATGCTCGAATTTAAAGATTGAGCATTTTTCACAGCTTCGAGAATTTTTTCTTTGCCTTTTATAATTGTTCTGACCGAGAATTCCGGTAGATCAAACTTCTTTGCCAATTCACAAATTTTCATTTTTGTATCGAACTCTTTAATAATGGGTTCGTTCGTAAGTCAAATGAGTTAAACGCGTTAGTAACGAATCGTTCGAAAAGTCTAACGAAATAGGAATAACGATGACTTCATTCCAAAGATAAAGTTTTTCTTTTCTTGTTTGATGCAGAAGAATTAGTTCTACTTCGTTTGGATGACATAGTAGAGTCTCTCGAGTCTCCGTAGATATAACAAACACAAAAATAAATAACACAAAATAAATTGCAGCTATGTGTGGATTCCGCGCGACACATCCGAACATGTAAGCTGAACAATACTGTGGGGGGAATGAGTAATCAAGGGTTGCGTAGCTCTCAAACAAAAGACGAATCGACGAGATTTGAAAATCGCGTAACTCCGGGTTCGCGTAAGTCGGGTAGCGTAAGTCGGGGTATTACTGTACATATTGCGAGTTTATTTTCATATATTAACGTATTTTGGATTAATTAAAATTAATATTTTATTATAACCGCATTTATGTATCGTATTACAATTTCTATACTACATGTGAAAAAAAACGATAAGATTGCTATTGTAATACAGTAGAGCATCGATTATCCAACTCAATTGGGGACTGGGATTGGTCGGATAACTGAAAAAACGGATAACCGAAAAATATGAAAAAATACATTATTAGTATAGTATATTAGTAAATCCCATGTAATTAGTATATTAGTATATCGCTATTAACCTACTTCGCGTTGAATTTTCATCGATGTTAAGCCTAACAAAAAATTTTTTAAATAATAATCGTCGCTATTGTATCGTTAAAAATTAAGCCTGGTTTAAATACTGGCTCCCTTTCATGGTCGGCCAGAGTTGCCAGCTAAAACACGTAAAAATACTATTAAAATAGCCAAGACATAGCCAAATATTGTAGCGCCACATCACTATCGGGCATTTGAATTTGCGGACTAATATGCGGTCGATTAACTGATGTGACGGTTGATCAGGGGTCGGATAATCGATGCTCTACTGTATAAGAATATCAGTGGCGGAATGGAAGCGCTGTATTGTCGAAACCGGGTCAGCTTCCAAGCAGCCAGATTATAGGCATTCGCGCATGCGCTTTACGGAGCACCAACCTCACCTGTCTGGTGGAAGCTACACACGTATAACGCTTCCAATGATTCTATCCAGGACCGGTTCTGGGCTGTTAGCCGCCTGCGTGCTAGATATTTGGCCGCTTTCGCCCGATTATGTGAATCATGAATAGACTTATAACTAAACCCAACCGATAAGAATTTACTGGTACAGTAGGTTTTTATGATAGTTCTGTATAGTTGACAGGAGTTGAAAAAAATCCATTAAAATATTTGATATTTTTATTCCGCTCTCCCATCTTATACAGTATTACTTATGGATTTCAATGTTAAACTAGTGATATTACGATTTAGTATGTCCCATCTATATGGGAATGCAGAAAAAAAACGTAAAACATTAAAAAATTAACTGTTACTCTGGCATCATCATTTACGACTAAATTTAATGAATGAGACGCACATGGTACAAAAAAAAAGAGCTCTAGAATTTATTTTCCTTAAATTTACGATTTATGTATCCGTTATCATAAAAATTTGTCTTTCCACTTCTTTCCCAAGACTACAAATATTCAAGTGCAAAGTAACCGGTTTCAACTTATCTCTACTTAAGTAGTAGTTAAATAATTAAGAGATTAGGAAATTAGGGACGTAAATAAAACCCTGCTGAAAGAGCCGGAATTTTACTTAAACAAAAACTTAACCGAACCAATATCTAGCCGAGTACAGTGTGGACTGATTTCTTTGTAATATTAATTTAAATGTAATAAAGACAAATTTTTCCAGTTCAATGAGAGTGATTGAAAAGTTGTAAATTTTGGAAATTTCCGTAGACCTAAAAAAATTAGTTAGAAAACAGATGACTATTAAGTTTAACATATTTAGCTATACAGCTATGGTGAGAAACGTTTAAAATCTATAACAGCCCTGTAGCCTCCTTTGAGATATATTAGTGATGCGACATTTGACATTAGCCGGTATCGGCACCCCCGGGATTTGCCATGCATGCACGCACTGCACACCTACCAATATCGTCTCTGATTCCATCCATGAGTCACTCGTAGGGAGCAATTTTAACTAAGTGGATTGTTTTAAGATTTAAAAAGTAAAGAATAATTTATGTTATTTTTATGTACTGTACGTTTCTTCACAAAACTATTATAATTTTCTTTAAAAGTATATTCATACAGTTGAAGAATATTTTGTACCAGGTATGTACCGGTACATCCACCACACATCCTATTTCACCAAGTAAGCTTTTATTATTTTATTTTTAATTGTAGCCCTTATATAGTGGCTAGCGATTCGAAATGTAATTGTGATATTAAAAATACATTTAGAGAATTTACGGTTTTTATTGGCTTATCGAACAACGAATACGACTTCCAGGGGCAATCAGTTAATTGCGCGTCACTGATTGTCTAGGCCAGTGCTTTTCAACCTGTGGGTTGCGACCCCCAAGGGGTCGCGGATAAAAGAAAAAGACAAGTGTTTGTAGGTCCTACACTACAATAAAAAAACTACAATTTCAGTGAGAAGGCTATACCTGTTTATTTTACAGTATAATTGGTTTTTCAATCGATATTTAGGTCTTAACAGAAAGAAAATTAAAAACATAGTTTTTAAAATCACTGATATATAAATAGTTTTAATATGGCCCTGCGGGGTCGCCAGAAGTTTTTAACTTGCAAAGCGGTCGCGTATTCAAGAATGTTGAAAAACACTGGTCTAGGCGCTAGTCTTCTAGGGTCTAGACCAGTGTTTCCCAACCTTTTTTGTGCTATGCCCCACCTAAGCCTTTCTAAAATTCCCATGCCCCCTAACATATACAGTGGCTATACCAGGCATGGCCAACATACAGCCTGTCTAATGAATTTATGTGGCCCGCGATTAATCTTCCAATATTAGCTACTCAAGTCCGAATAGCTCGATGAAAAATTCTGATGGCTAAAAAAAAAAGGTCAACAACCAATTTTCAAATTGCTCCCCTTAACAATCGAATTGCCCCCTTGTGGGGCGTGGGCCCCACGTTGGGAAACACTGGCCTAGACAATCAGTGACGCGCAATTAACTGATTGCCCCTGGAAATCGGCTTCTTACAGAAACACAGCTTCCCTATCATGAAATGTCACGTCACGTCACTGCTACCAGGACATTCGTCCGATCTTCGCTTTTAGAAACTATTAATGTTATCACCATGGTGTAAGAATACAGATGACGCCACTGCTACCGTGTTTCCCCGAAAATAAGACATCCTCTGAAAATAAGACCTAGCATAGGTTTTGCTGAATTGCTAAATATAAGGCCTCCCCCGGAAGTAAGACCTAGCAAAGTTTTTTACTTGTAACGGTCACAGACAGATGGTTGAAAGTGATTGTTGGCTTTTTGAAAGTACAGCCACTAATTGGTCAGCAAACAATCACGCCACACGGCATGATTTGCATAAGACTACGGCTAGCTGGAAATCACAGATTTGCTTAATGTTACGGCTGGTGATCGCTAATTGGTCGGCTGGAAATCACGCCACATCACATTTGCATAGTGCTACGGTTCAGTAAGCACTACTTGGTCATCGAATCCAATGTCGATGCTATAAAAAGATTAAGTTGAAGCACGAGTGGGAAGTCCACTCCAGCACGGGAACTTCGTAAGTTCACTGCTGAGGCCTGATTGTAAGGCAATCAGTGGCCTGAGTCGGGCGATGATGGCTATTTTTGTGAATGGTCGCTACTTGCTTGGCTGGGGAACTTGTCTTCCATCCATTATTAATTAAAATTTTTTAGGCGGTTACACACGTTAATGAAATCCTTTGAGGATTAACCGTGATTTTTTTCTATCTATCCACCTTTAAATAAAAATAATTCTTTATACGTTGGGAAATATTTTAATAAGTTTTGTAAATTACTATGTTCGATCCAGTCAGTTTTATCCGATTTTTTTCGTCATTCACGTTAAGTAAATCCTCAAAGGATTTACTTAACGTGTATGGGCCCCTTAAAATTAGGGGTGCTGTACAGGAGTAGTCGTACCGGATGCCAGATAGGTTTTTAACGGTTGAGGCGTTCAATAAACTTTAACGACGTCGGTTCGTGACTTCTGTTTTATTTAAGTTCAGTTCGACACACAAGATATACGTCACTCTCGTCTAAGTTCGACTTGGGAATTTTTTTGTTCAAAAATAAATGTGAATTCTTCTTCATGAAAAAATAAGACCTAGTGCATCTTTAAGAGCAAAAATTAATATAAGACAGTGTCTTATTTTCGGGAAAACACTGTATTGTTTGACTGTCGAAAACTTGTTAGGAATGTGGTCGTACTTCGGACGTTCGAGACCAGGTGCCGTCTTATCGGAAATTCCATTTTGTATCGTTTACATTTATTATCGCCTCATTCAACAGTGTTTTTAAGAAAGTCTTATAAAATCATGTCTTTTAAATGATGTGGGCATAATTTCCCATGCAACTATTATGCAAAGAAACAAATAGTAAATGTATTTAAGGCATCAAAATATTTGGAAATTTTTTAAAAATTGAAACAGCGATAACGTATGCAGATCGAGAACTGACTGAACGCTACGATGTTTGTGAAAAGTATTTTGTTCCTCATCAAATTCTTCATTCGTAGAGAGTATATAAAGACGAAGAGGAAATCATCAACGTTCCTTAAAAAAACTCCTGACATACTAAAGATGTCCAGTCTGTTTCCGAATTGTCCATCATACCTTTCTAAACCCCGCAAAGCACTTCGAAAAAGTCTTTTAATTACTTTTATTATAATTTATAAACTATTTAACCAACCTAAAATGTATTAAGCTTTTCTAACATTTTTGCAACTATATAATGATATATTAACTATACAGTATATTAAACTACACATATAATGTTCAGTACATGTATTGTCATTATATTCCCTATTAAAACCACCAAGATCTTCTTTTGCTAAATTCCGTTTGATAAGAATTCGAGAGTTCATTATGAAGAAGAATAAACATTCGTAAAGAAATCCAAAGAGGATCTTATTCACTTGAAAAATTATAAGAGAAATTGGATGGACATATTGAAAGAGGTATTTAAGAGTGTGATGAGATAATTGATCATGATTATGCATCTACAGATGTATTAGAATGCATAACAGATTATTTCACTGGCTTTGTTGCTAAAAATTTTACAGATTGTGAAGTTTGTATTAGGACATTGACCATAGATGAAAGTTACTAACCTGTGGCATAGTTGACTAGCCTCAAAACAAAAAGCATACTCACATAACCAAATACCTTACTTTTTCACTACTTAGCCAAATTGACAATAGTTATCAGTCAGCATGCTTAGTGATGTTATTCAGAACGACATTGAACAAGCACTGCCATATAAGATCACGTTTCCATGTAAAGCACATAAAAATAAAATGATAAAATATTTAGTATTTGTAAGGTAAAGGTAATTTGCCAAAACAGTATAACATGAAATTGCAAAACATTTTAAAAGAGAAACGAAAATATTCCAAACTTCTTACTGAATAAAACTGCTTATTGATAATTCTCCTTTTTTATATTATTTAGTTTATATTATTCGAATGATCAGCTATTAAGAATTATACTGTACAAAAATTTGTCGCAGAGAAAAGTATATGCCAAACCCGAAACTGCTGTCAATCGTACGGGAAGCACTGACGCCAGTAGTAAGTAATGCTATGCAGATGCGAGCAAGAGAGAATACAGTAGATCCCCCTATAAGACTGGTTCCTATGATTACGATTCCTGTAAGACGGCGAAAAAATTGTGGCGGTATTCGTACACAACGGGAAAAAAACTCCTATAATTACGTAAAACGTCATCGGGCAGCCGAACTACTTTCCCGCCGTCCAGCGCCACGCTACGGACAGTTTAGGCAGGTAAATTGAGTTTAGTTTTGTCTGTACATATAATTATATATAAATTATATATAAATTAGGTACTGTACATATAATTATATATTAATTAGGTACTGTATATATAATTATATATTAACTTAATTTATTGTAATTTTATTATAATTATATATATGCTTTCTGCCGCCTGGCAACACGCTACGGAGATTTTAGGCTAGTAAGTTGAGTTTATTATCGTCTGCACAGTATGTAAATTAGGTACCGTAAGTCTAATACAGCACTAATTTTATACATTTCTTGTGAAAGAAACACTTCTTATTCAACGGCCATAAAAATTATTTATATTAATGATGTCTCCAAAGGTCAAGTTAT